>NC_084621.1:67858874-67926374 GCF_033978795.1 Nerophis ophidion
TATAAATCAAGATTTCTACACATAGAAGTAATCATCAACTTAAAGTGCCCTCTTTGGGGATTGTCAATAGAGATCCATCTGGATTCATGAACTTAATCCTAAACATTTCTTCACAAAAATAGCAATCTTTAACATCAATATTTATGGAACATGTCCACAAAAAATCGAGCTGTCAACACTGAATATTGCATTGTTGCATTTCTTTTCACAGTTTATGAACTTACATCCATATTTTGTTGAAGTATTATTCTATAAATTCATTCATAAAGGATTTTTGAATTGTTGCTATTTTTAGAATATTTTGGAAAAATCTCACGTACCCCTTGGCATACATTCAAGTACCCCCAGGGGTACGCATACCCCCATTTTGTCAGGGCTATGGCGTTTTAATTCAAGTACCCCCTAATCAGAGCAAAGCATTTTTGGTTGAAAAAATGAGATAAAGAAGTAAAATACAGCACTATGTCATCAGTTTCTGATTTATTAAATTGTATAACAGTGCAAAATACTGCTCATTTTTAGTGCTTTTTCTTAAAACTATTTGGAAAAAAAGATATACAAATAATTAAAAAGTTGTTGAAAAATAAACAAGTAATTCAATTATAAATAAAGATTTTTATCAATATTTATGGAACATGTCCACAAAAAATCTAGCTGTCAACACTGAATATTGCATTGTTGTATTTTTTTTCACAGTTTATGAACTTACATCCATATTTTGTTGAAGTATTATTCAATAAATATATTTATAAAGGATTTACGAATTGTTGCTATTTTTAGAATATTTAAAAAAAAATCTCACGTACCCCTTGGCATACCTTCAAGTACCCCCAGGGGTACACGTACCCCCATTTAAGAACCACTGGCCTAAACAATAATTATAGTACTGTTTGTCAAGCTTGGGCTGTGGATGTTTGTGCTTCCTCGATGCAAGGATGATGTGGGACGAGTCAGGCATGAATGTAAGTACATGCTTTTTTATTTAATAAACAAATAAACAACAAAAAACGCTCACAATGGAGGAAGAAACTTGGCTAAACACTACAAACGTGAAACAAAAAACACCTGCTCGATGGCATGAAATGATGGACATAAACTGAAGGACTTTGCACAAAAACAATTGGCTATGAATAATAATAAACTATAAACAAAACTAGCACAATGGCATAAATACAAAAACTTACACGGCATGGAACTATGGACAAGGACATGAAGGAGGTGCAGCATGGGTAGGGTGCGTGCGCATGTGTGAGAAGATCCCAGGACGAAGACAAGAAAAAGAGTGACTTAAATAGCGGTGATGATTAGTGAAAACAGGTGAGGCTGAGAACAGGGACGTGACAGGTGAAAACTAATGAGGTTGGCATGGAAACAAACAAAACCAGGAAGTGCAAAACGTGACTGATTGTCCAAAATCAAAACATGACAAAACAAAACATGATCCATAGGTGTGACACTGTTAGTATGATATATTTGAAATACTGCTACTACAAATAATAATAATAATAATGGATTAGATTTATACAGATTTTCTATTTATATGTGGAGGAACTCAAAGCGCTTCACAGAAAACTGAGAAGCCAACATTCTTTCACTCCACAGTCACACATTAATTGCCCGGGGTAGGCGGATGGAAGCGTGGCTGCCAATTTGTGCCCAAGCCAAATCCCCCCCACCCCACCCCGACCGCCACCAAACATTCAGCGGCACTGGCAGCAAGGTGGCTGAAGTGTCTTGCCTAAAGGCACAAGGGCCGTGACTATGAGCTAAACACGTTTTTAATGCAGCAGGTACCCATAGGGCAGTGGTTCTCAAATGGGGGTACGCGTACCCCTGGGGGTACTTGAAGGTATGCCGAGGGGTACGTGAGATTTTTTTTTCTTAAATATTCTAAAAATAGCAACAATTCGGTAGATTTTTTTTGTGGACATGTTCCATAAATATTGATGTTGAATATTTCTTTTTTTGTGAAGAAATGTTTGGAATTAAGTTGATGAATCCATAAGGATCTCTATTACAATCCCAACTTTAAGTTGATGATTACTTCTATGTGTGGAAATCTTTATTTATAATTGAATCACTTGTTTATTTTTTTTAACAATTTTTTAGTTATTTTTATATCTTTTTTTCCAAATAGTTCAAGAAAGACCACTACAAATGAGCAATATTTTGCACTGTTATACAATTTAATAAATCAGAAACTGATGACATAGTGCTGTATTTTACTTCTTTATCTCTTTTTTCAACCAAACATTCTTTGCTGTGATTAGGGGTACTTGAATTAAAAAAAATGTTCACAGGGGGTACATCACTGAAAAAAGGTTGAGAACCACTGCCATAGGGTAGCTGTAACACATTTGTATGTTATATTACCTTTTTTGGTAGAATAACAAAGTCTTTCTGGCCTTTTACAGAAGAACTGCACTTTTTGGAATTTTGCCGATTATTCACAATCCCTATTTAAGCCAAGCACATGTCTTTCTTTTTTTATGCTTTTCAATCTGTATATACGGCAAGTACCAGGTGACTGACAATACAGTCCTCTAAAAACCATCCAAAGCCGGCCAACAATTGAGACTTGTCCTCTACAGTGGACGTTTGTGTTTGTTCTCTCAATTATGCAAAGCACAAATGTCCACTGCAGTGGACGCTGGTTCTGTATTTCCTCCTAAAGCCGACGTCCTCTGCAGTGGACTTTTGTGTTTGTTCCCTCAGTTATGCAAAGCACAAATGTCCACTGCAGTGGACGCTGGTTCTGTAAATTCTCCTAAAGCCGACGTCCTCTGCAGTGGACGTTTGTGTTGGTTCTCTCAGTTATGCAAAGTACAAAAGTCCACTGCAGTGGACGTTTGTCTTTGTTCTCTCAGTTATGCAAAGCACAAATGTCCACTGCAGTGGACGCTGGTTCTGTATATCCTCCTCAAGCCGACGTCCTCTACAGTGGACGTTTGTGTTTGTTCTCAAAGTTATGCAAAGCACAAATGTCCGCTGCAGCGGACGTTTGTCTTTGTTCTCTCAGGTAGGCAAAACACAAATGTCCACTGCAGTGGACGCTGGTTCTGTATATCCTCCTAAAGCCGACGTCCTCTGCAGTGGAATTTTGTATTTGTTCTCTCAGATATGCAAAACACAAATGTCCACTGCAGTGGACGCTGGTTCTGTATATCCTCCTAAAGCCAACGTCCTCTGCAGTGGAATTTTGTATTTGTTCTCTCAGATATGCAAAACACAAATGTCCACTGCAGTGGACGCTGGTTCTGTATATCCTCCTCAAGCCGACGTCCTCTGCAGTGGACGTTTGTGTTTGTTCTCTCAGTTATGCAAAGCACAAATGTCCACTGTAGGGGACATTTGTCTTTGTTCTCTCAGTTATGCAAAGCACAAATGTCCACTGTAGGGGACATTTGTCTTTGTTCTCTCAGTTATGCAAAGCACAAATGTCCACTGGAGTGGACACTGGTTCTCAAGAGGTTAATCCGAAGAGGTTCGTTAGGTCTTCAAAAAATATTGCAAGTTGTTATTCTGTGCGTTTACTTCTGTACCTGAGGTTGTATAAATTGCAGCTTATACAGGTAATGACATATTGAGCCGGTGAGCTGCTGCATCACCTCTGAGTTGGTAAAAGTTCATTATAGATTAGAAATCATGCCTCGTACTTGTATGATAGAAGGCTGTGGCCATAAACCAAGAAGTTGGTCAACTTTGACATCCTACTTAGACCCGTAGATCGCGTCCACATTCATGTGGACTATGATTATTTCTTCATCTAAACGGGAAGATATAAGCATCCTTATCAGTTGGCACCCCGGTGAGAGCAGACATTTAAGTGATTGTTTCGTTATGTTCATTGGGTTTATATTTTCTGTTGAGCACTTAGCAATTCTGCTACTTGCTGGATCTGCTTATCATTCAGCTTCTAAACTCGTAGTTCATCCTCCTCATATTAAGGCTCAAAAAAATATAAGGTTCTGGATCATATTTCCCAAAGTAGTAATTTTTGGCTCTCATTAAGTCTGCCATAATTAGTGGAAGTTGTTGAAGAACATCGCGAATGTTGTGATGTGTCTGTGAAATTAATGCTTTGCCGTTTGCTTAAAATGAGCGACATACGTCATATATACAACATATATACTGAACTTAAAGGGGAACATTATCAGCAGACCTATGTAAGCGTCAATATATACCTTGATGGTGCAGAAAAAAAGACCATCTATTTTTTAAACGATTTCTGTACTCTAAATGGGTGAATTTTGGCTAATTAAACGCCTTTCTGTTTATCGCGCTGGAGGCGATGACGTCAGAATGTGACGTCGCCGAGGTAACACACCCGCCATTTTAATTTTCAACACAATACAAACACCGGGTCTCAGCTCTGTTATTTTCCGTTTTTTGACTATTTTTTGGAACCTTGGAGACATCATGCCTGGTGGGTGTGTTGTCGGAGGGTGTAACAACACTAACAGGGAGGGATTCAAGTTGCACCACTGGCCCGAAGATGCCAAAGTGTCTTCCGCCAGACCCCCGTTGAATGTACCAGAGTGTCTCCACATTTTACCGGCGATGCTAAAGCAGACATGGCACAGGATAACCTGCAGATGCATTTGCAACTTTAAGTCAACAAAATCACAAAGGTGAGTTTTGTTGATGTTGACTGCCAGCTAATCGATGCTAACATGCTACGCTAATCGATGCTAACATGCTATTTGCCGGCGGTGCTAAAGCGGACGTGGCACAGAGATGTATGGATAACCTGCAGATGCATTTGCAACTATATTACGTTTCCTTCCACCCACATTTAATGCGAAAAAAACACTTACTAATCAAAGGATTTAAGTTGCTCCAGTGTCACAAGATGCGAAAGTCCTGATCGTTTGGTCCGCACATTTTACCGGCGATGCTAACGCAGCTATTCGGCCATGCTATGGCTATGAATAGCGTCAATAGCTATTCGCTCAATAGCTTCAGTTTCTCCTTCAATACTTTCATACTCCAACCATCTGTTTCAATACATGCGTAATCTGTTGAATCGCTTAAGCCGCTGAAATCCAAGTTTGAATCCGAGCTAATGTCGCTATATCTTGCTGTGGTATTCCCATTGTTTGTTTACATTGGCAGCACTGTGTGACGTCACAGGGAAATTGATAGTGGTTTTGAAGATAGCGAAAATAAGGCACTTTAAAGCTTTATTTAGGGATATTCCGAGACCGGGAAAATTTTGAAAAAAACTTCAAAAAATACAAGAAGCCACTGGGAACTGATTTTTATTGTTTTTAACCCTTTTGAAATTGTGATAATCTTCCCCTTTAACACCAAAACGTTGATGGATGTTTTTTTTTAGAGCTCTTTATAGGTGGAATAGAGCAAATCTCATTACCTCTATGTTGGCTGACTCTTGCTAGTATTTATTTACGAGATAGAATGCATGAAATAAAGGAAAAAAATGTGTGCTTGTCATACATAAATATTGTGAAAGATAAGACAAATTTCCCCAAAAAAGTGCAGTTCAGACCAATATTGTACTTCTCAGAAAACATTCTTAAAAGGTCTCTTTTATGAGTACTTGTACAGCAAACAAAGACAAAAGACGACAAATGTTTCGTTCCTGCAAACTTTAATAGTTTTCTCCTCGCCAGCCAGTGAAGATGACTTGGAACAGTGCAGCTGACTCTCATGTACATGCGCCCTCTCACTCCGGCAGGAGGGTGGTGAGGTAAATTCGGTGTTCAATGTCATGAAAAATAAAGGCTCGTTATTGAACTTTTACGCCGGCCGGAATCGCTTTTTGTTCGCCAACAAACCTGTCAAGATGCCAGAGGTGCATTTTTAAGGTTTTACATTGTAAGAAGTGCTGCGTATTCTGTATTTTTTTTTTTTTCGTAACATAATGAAATCAGGCCTGTTTTTACTTGGTAAATAAACAACAACATGAAGCAGCCTATTGCCCCAAAAGGGTCAAAGCTATAGTTAACGAGTATAAAAAACAACAAGTGAGCGAATGAATTATCTACAAAGTGAGGCCTGCTTCAGTGCACATTTGACAAACTCTTCCATGAGCCCGACATGCTACATATTAAAAACCATAGTGTGTGAGGACAAAAGAACACATTAAAGACTTCCAAGTGGAAACACGATATGTACAAAACCACAAAATTGTTTTTAATAAAAATATCTTAATAATTACAATAGTCTATTCCCAGCATATATGTATTCATTTAGCTTATTTTTTTAATCCCATAGATCATTTATTTCTCTTTATATACACTCGAATTGAATTGTCCTTCAAATAGTTTAAAGATCCCAACACACGTCATCTATTTTAAACAATAGATGTCCACAAGAAATGTACAAATTTAGTAAAGCTTTAAACTGGACTCACTTTTTTTTTTTCTTTAAGCACAAACAAGAATGTTTCAATATGGTGACTCCAGACTGTCATTACCAAAAGAACCAAACTGATATGACAATTATGGGGTTGATAGAAGGGTCTTATGCGAATTCCATGCTCTGCGGAACAGAAAATGTTCATTATATGCGAGTTTAGTTCCTTCCAGTGGTTTTCCAAATTCGGTCGTGATTGTGCCTCCAGTCGGCCGTGAGTCCCTGGCGAAGCTTTGCTGGCTTTTGGAGCGGCTCTGAGCAGCCCGCACACCTGTGGAGGGGATAAATAGAGTGGATGGGGTGGGGTGAGCTGCACAGCTCTCCAGACTGACCGGCGCCGCCAACAAAACAAGAGCTGGACCGACAAGCCGACACAAACCCAGGACGAACTGGCCGCCTCTTTAACAGACTTTTTTTTCAAATCAATACGATATTTGTTGTAACTATCAAGGCTCCTCTCAATTTCGGTAAACACTAAAGGTCCCGAGGACCCAAAAGGGTTTCAGTCAATAAAGTGGTGGTCAGGTATTACTTCTCATATATATATATTTTTTACTTTTTACTTTTAAAGCCAAATACCTATAGATCAACCACTGCTCAATATGTTAACATTATTGTTACTTTTTTATGTTTTATTCCCTTCTCCTCACCCCTGTTTTTATGACAAAAAAAACATAATATGTGATAGTAATTGGAGCCCTTAGTAAGTAGTAACATTATAACAACATTGCTTTTGACTTATTTTTTTTAACAAAATAAAAAATCAGACTAAAGTTCTTGGGGATACCAAAGGACCCCATTCAAAGTATTAAAAATAACTCATATATCAATGTATTTTTTTTTTTTTTACTTTCAACACTTAAACCACTCGTTCAACTTCAGCTCTATCTGTTGATTATTTGTTTTTGTTATATATTTATTTTTTTAGCAGTGACAGTTGGAAAGTAAAAAAAAAAAAAACGCTTTGTGTTATTAGTGTCAATACTGCAACAATTTATTTGCCACATTCTCTAGCTTTTTTGGTAATTGGAGCCCTTAGTAAGTAGTAACATTATAACAACATTGCTTTTGACTTATTTTTTTTAACAAAATAAAAAATCAGACTAAAGTTCTTGGGGATACCAAAGGACCCCATTCAAAGTATTAAAAATAAATCATATCAATGTATATTATTTTTTTCAACTTTCAACACTTACACCACTCGTTCGACTTCAGCTCTGTTGATTATTTGTTTTTTATTATTATATATATTTTTTTAGCAATGACAGTTTGAAAGAAAAAAAAAAAACGCTTTGTGATATTCTTGTCAAAACTGCAACAATTTGTCACATTCTCTGGCTTTTTACACGATGTGAGTTGTGTGGTCCTCTGTGTTTTTAAAATGTTGATTTTCTATTTACTGTTTTAATTGGTTTTACCCTTTGGAATCGTTTTTAATCATATTTATTTTATATGGTTAATATTAAAATTAAAATGATCCAACCTCCACGGACAAAGCTTCGAACAATGGGAGACCGGGCTTTCTGCCCCGCTGCTCCCAGTCTGTGGAACGCTCTCCCTGACCACCTGAGGGCACCTCAGACTGTGGATGCTTTTAAAAAAGGCTTAAAAACCCATCTTTTTAAAAAAGCCTTTCTGTAGACATGCATGCTGGTTGTAGCCTTTGGGCTGTTTCTTGTTTTATATTTGATTGATTTATTTTTATTATTACTATTTTTTACACTGTGGCACTTTGAGGTTTTTTGCTCAACGTAAAGTGCTTTTTACAAATAAAATCTATTATTATTATTATTGTTGTTTTTATATGTATTTATTTTTGTTGTTTTTATTCAGTCATTGGTGGAGCTCAGGATAGTATTTGAATATTATTTTTAATATTGTGCAGCACTTTGGAACCTTTTCTACCTCTTGTCCCTTTTTGGGGGTCTTTAAATGTATTCACAAAATGTGCCATGGGCCTTTACAAAATGATCTGCAGGCTGCGAATGTCCCCCCGGGGGGCCGCACTTTGGACACCCCTCTTCTATACCATCATACACTAATTCCATGCAATGAAAAAAAAAAAGAAGGCCCGAGTGATGCTTGCACAAAGCACACCTGCCTCTCATGTTTCTCGACGATCCTTCTTTTGACACCCGGAGGCCTATATTTACACTCTTATTGCGTCGTTATAGATTCACTAATAAATACGAAAATACAACTTACCAATGCGGTGCTTGTAGTGTCTCAGCGGCATAAAATCGAGTCCTCCGGCTTTTTGGCGATCGACGTCCTCTGAAGAAAAAGGTTAAAAAAGGACAAAATGAATAAATCATGTCCAATGCATGTGATTTATAATTCCATATAATGGAATGATGCAGTGTTTTAGGTCTTAAGACCCACTTTTATTCTTTGGCTTTTAACACTATGTGAGGTTCTGTGTCTTCTGTGTTTTTTTTATACTTTTTGATTTCTATTTTACTGCTTTAATTGATTTTACCCTTTAAAATGGTTTTTAATCATCCATCCATCCATTTTCCTTTTGCCTATCTCAGCTACAATCGGGCGGAAGGCGGCGTACGCCCTGGACAAGTCGCCACCTCATCGCAGGGCCAACACAGACAACATTCACACTCACATTCACACACTAGGGACCATTTAGTGTTGCCAATCAACCTATCCCCAGGTGCATGTTTTTGGAGGTGGGAGGAAGCCGGAGTACCCGGAGGGAACCCACGCAGTCACGGGGAGAACATGCAAACTCCACACAGAAAGATCCCGAGGCAGACGCACTAAAACTGTCACCATGTTGAACTCTAACTTAAAATAATAATAATACACTCCTATACAATATCATGCCCTAATACCCTAGTGTGCAATACTACACTTCCAGTGCAATACGACCCGACACTGATTGTTATTTATTACTTCGGTACTCCTGTCTTGCTCTGCATATTGTACAGTATTTTGTACTTCTATAGTGTTTTGTATATTATACAGGATTGCTTATTATTTTTTTATTGGATAGTAGTCTGTTTATTTACTAGGATGACAGGGGATGCAAAACAATAACAGTGCAATACGTTTTCATAACATGGTCTTGTTATATTCTTATTTTACTGTTATATTGTTATTCCCATTGTTGCTTTGTATTTTTTATTTTTGATTCTTATTGTAATATTTCTCTATTTTGTTTCCTTTGAAACCATATTTCTCTATTTTGTTTCCTTTGAAACCCCCATTATTTACTTTTTTTAAAAAAATTGATCTCAACTCTGTACACTGCTGAAGGAATCAATAAATTACTATCTATTTCAATTGTTAGTTTTTTCCCTTTTTTACCTCTTATGTCATTTATTTAACCCCATATTTGTTCCACCACCGCACCTTAAGTTGGAGTCTTTAATCTCGTTATCTGCAAATATAATGACAATAAAGTTCATTCTATTCTTCTATTCCAGGGCTAGGGAACCTCTGGCTCTAGCGCCAGATGACTGCATCTGACTCTCAGATAAATCTTAGCTGACATTGCTGAACACGATAAGTAAGGAATAATTCTGCTGGTAAAATAACATTCAAAACATAAAACATTCTCATGGATTTGAATTCATCCAACTGTTTTCTACCGCACCTGTTCAAGAAATAATGTTATTAAAAATAATTGAGAGACTTATTATACTCTAAAAATGTTGGTTTTACCTAAAAAATGCATGCATTAGGCAGTGTTAAAAAATATTTGGCTTTCATGGCTCTGTGTGCCAAAAAGGTCCTGACCCCAGTTCTATTCTATTCCATTCCAACCCTCTGCCCTGTTTTTAATCATATTTATTTGTATATTGTTTTTATATTGATTCATTTGTTGTTTTTATTTAGTAATTAGTGGAGTATCATATTGTTTTTGTTTTTAGCAGCACTTTGGAAACGTTCTTGTTGTTTAAATCTGCTATATAAATAAAGTGGATTGGATAATACATTAAAAAAAAGGACAACCCCCCTTTTTTTTTTCTTTTCTTTTTTTTTCTGTCCTACTGAATAAGAAATAAGAAAGTGACCCTTTTTGTGCACAAAAAGGGCCTCTGACACACACACACCGTCATTATTATTATCATCCATCCATCCATTTTCTCCCGCTTATTCCCTTTTGGGGTCGCGGGGGTCGCTGGCGCCTATCTCAGCTACAATCGGGCGGAAGGCGGGGTACACCCTGGACAAGTCGCCACCTCATCGCAGGGCCAACACAGATAGACAGACAACATTCACACACTAGGGACCATTTAGTGTTGCCAATCAACCTATCCCCAGGTGCATGTCTTTGGAGGTGGGAGGAAGCCGGAGTACCCGGAGGGAACCCACGCAGTCACGGGGAGAACATGCAAACTCCACACAGAAAGATCCCGAGCCTGGGATTGAACCCAGGACTGCAGGACCTTCGTATTGTGAGGCAGACGCACTAACCCCTCTGCCACCGCGAGGCCCTGTTTTAATCATATTTATTTTTATATTGTTTTTATATTTATTCATTTGTTGTTTTTATTTAGTAATTAGTGGAGTATCATATTGTTTTTGTTTTTTTAAATATTGTTTTTAGCAGCACTTTGGAAACGTTCTTGTTGTTTTAATGTGCTATATAAATAAAGTGGATTGGATAATACATTAAAAAAAAGGACAACCCCCCCTTTTTTTTTTTCTGTCCTACTGAATAAGAAAGTGACCCTTTTTGTGCACAAAAAGGGCCTCTGACACACACACACACACACCGTCATTATTATTATCATGCAAATCATAAAGACCGCAATCAAGTGCAAAATATGGTGGATGTAAAACATGCGGGGTATGTTGCATTTTGCAGAAAACTCCGCTGTCAAACGTGGCTAATGAGGTGATCATATCAAGACAGTACCTGGTGGCGCTCGGTGTTGAGGACTGTGAGCGGCGTCCGGCCGGGGTTGGACGCCGGAGGAGCGCAGGTTCCGGTCCACTGAGGCGCCTGTTTGTGCAGAGACGGTGCGTCTCCAGGGCCAGCTGCAGGTCCAGGATGTAGTCGATGACGTGCTGGAGGATCTCCACTTTGCTGACTTTCTTATCCTGCGGTATGGTGGGCACCAGGCGCTTCAGTCGCTGTAGCAGTCGTTCATGTCGTACTGCAGGCAGCAGCGGTCCTCCTCCTCCATCTTGGACCGGGCGACGTGGAAGCCCTGCTTGGGGAAATGTTGGAGGGAGAGATCCCTGCAGGAGGACGAGGAGGAGTCCGGGGAGCGGACAGGAGGAACAGCCTTCATCGCGGATTTAAATGTGAAAAAAAATAAAAATAAATTGCACTGCTCAAAATATTTTCGAAGGGATGCGGTTTTAGTGCGTCCACATCCCGTTGGAGGCGTGATGAGGATCAGGCGGCGAGTGCTCCGGAGGACTAGATTGTGCACTTTTATAGAGGAGAGGGAGGGGCCAAGTCTGCACTCACCACACCGGGGCGTGTCTGGCATTTCTGCGTCTTTTAATGCAGTGGTCCCCAACCTTTTTGTATCCGCGGACCGGTCAACGCTTAATAAGTTGTCCTGCGGCCCGGGAGGGGGGGTCCTTTTTTTTCCTTTTTTTTTTTTTTGTTCTTCTTTGTCATGAAAAAGGGACGTTTTTTGTCATGAAAAATTGAGTTTTTTGTGGTTAGTGCACTATTTGTAAGTGTATATTGTTTTTTTTTTGTTGATTTAATAATAAAAAAAATGAAAACAATTAAATAAATTTATGTATTTATTTATTTTTTTTTAACAAAAAATTCTTCTGCGGCCGGTGGTTGGGGACCACTGTTTTAATGTACCTGGAATCAAATATTAATCATAGAGTGAAATGGGGGGGGGGGGCTTTGTCCTTTTTTTTTTTGTTTTTTTTTTTTGTTCTTCTTTGTCATGAAAAAGGGACGTTTTTGTCATGAAAAATTAGTTTTTTGTGGTTGGTGCACTATTTGTAAGTGTATATTGTGTTTTTTATGTTGATTTAATGATAAAAAAATGAAAAAAATTAAATAGCATTTGTTTTATTTATTGATTTTTTTAATAAAAAATTCTTCTGCGGCCCGGTACCAATCGGGCAACGGCCCGGTGGTTGGGGACCACTGTTTTAATGTACCTGGAATCAAATATTAATCAGAGGGTGAAATAGGGGGGTGGCGGGTTGTCCTTTTTTTTTCTTTTTTTGTTTTGTTCTACTTTGTCATGAAAAAGGGATGTTTTTGTCATGAAAATTTGAGATTTTTTGTGGTTGGTGCACTATTTGTAAGTGTATATTGTGTTTTTTTATGTTGATTTAATACAAAAAAAATGAAAAGAAATTAAATAAATTTTTTTATTTTTTTAAATAAAAAATTCTTCTGCGGCCCGGTACCAATCGGGCCAAGGCCCGGGGCTAGGGGACCACTGTTTTAATGTACCTGTAATCAAATATTAATCAGAGGGTGAAATGGGGGGTTGTCCTTTTTTTTTCTTTTTTTGGTTTGTTCTTCGTCATGAAAAAGGGACGTTTTTGTCATGAAAAATTTAGTTTTTTGTGGTTGGTGCACTATTTGTAAGTGTATATTGTGTTTTTTATGTTGATTTAATACAAAAAAAATGGTACCAATCGGGGCGTATATTGGTTTTTTTTTTGTTCTTCTTTGTCATGAAAAAGGGACGTTTTTGTCATGAAAAATTGCGTTTTTTGTGGTTGGTGCACTATTTGTAAGTGTATATTGTTTTTTTTTTGTTCTTCTTTGTCATGAAAAAGGGACGTTTTTGTCATGAAAAATTTAGTTTTTTGTGGTTGGTGCACTATTTGTAAGTGTATATTGTTTTTTTGTGTTCTTCTTTGTCATGAAAAAGGGACGTTTTTGTCATGAAAAATTGAGTTTTTTGTGGTTGGTGCACTATTTGTAAGTGTATATATGTATATTTTTTCTTTTTTGTCATGAAAAAGGGACGTTTTTGTCATGAAAAATTGAGTTTTTTGTGGTTGTGCACTATTTGTAAGTTTATATTGTTTTTTTTTGTTCTTTGTCATGAAAAAGGGACGTTTTTGTCATGAAAATTTGATTTTTTTGTGGTTGGTGCACTATTTGTAAGTGTATATTGTTTGTTTGTTTTTGTGTGTGTGTTTTTTCTCCCACGGCGTGGCGCAGTGGTAGAGTGGCCGTGCGCAACCCGAGTGTCCCTGGTTCAAATCCCACCTAATACCAACCTCGTTGTGTCCTGAGCAAGACACTTCACCCTTGCTCCTGATGGGTGCTGGTTGGCGCCTTGCATGGCAGCTCCCTCCATCAGTTTGTGAATGTGTGTGTGAATGGGTAAATGTGGAAGTAGTGTCAAAGCGCTTTGAGTACCTTGAAGGTAGAAAAGCGCTATACAAGTACAACCCATTTATTTATTTAATAAAAAAAAAAAAATATATATATATATATATATATATATTTTTTTTTTTTTTTTTTTTTGATAAAAAATTCTTCTGCGGCCCAGGTACCAATCGGGCCACGGCTGGGGACCACTGTTTTAATGTACCTGGAATCAAATATTAATCAGAGGGTGAAATGGGGGGGTGGGGTTTGTCCTTTTTTTTCTTTTTTTTTTTTGTTCTTCTTTGTCATGAAAAAGGGATTTTTTTGTGGTTGGTGCACTATTTGTAAGTGTATATTGTGTTTTTTATGATTTAATAAAAAAAAAAAAGAAAAAAAATTAAATACATTTTTTTATTTATTTATTTAAAAAAAAAAAAAAAATTCTGCGGCCCGGTACCAATCGGGCCACGGTCCGGTGGTTGGGGACCACTGTTTTAATGTACCTGGAATCAAATATTAATCAGAGGGTGAAATAGGGGCGGGGTTGTCCTTTTTTTTTCTTTTTTTTTTTTGTTCTTCTTTGTCATGAAAAAGGGACGTTTTTGTCATGAAAAATTGAGTGTTTTGTGGTTGGTGCACTATTTGTAAGTGTATATTGTGTTTTTTATGTTGATTTAATAAAAAAAAAAAAAAAATGTTCATCCATCCATCCATCCATCCATCCATCCATCCATCTTCTTCCGCTTATCCGAGGTCGGGTCGCGGGGGCAACAACCTAAGCAGGGAAACCCAGACTTCCCTCTCCCCAGCCACTTCGTCTAGCTCTTCCCGGGGGATCCCGAGGCGTTCCCAGGCCAGCCGGGAGACATAGTCTTCCCAACGTGTCCTGGGTCTTCCCCCTGGCCTCCTACCGGTTGGACGTGCCCTAAACACATCCCTAGGGAGGCGTTCGGGTGGCATCCTGACCAGATGCCCGAATCACCTCATCTGGCTCCTCTCGATGTGGAAGAGCAGCGGCTTTACTTTGAGTTCCTCCCGGATGGCAGAGCTTCTCACCCTATCTCTAAGGGAGAGACCCAAACTCATTTGGGCCGCTTGTACCCGTGATCTTATCCTTTCGGTCATGACCCAAAGCTCATGACCATAGGTGAGGATGGGAACGTAGATCGACCGGTAAATTGAGAGCTTTGCCTTCCGGCTCAGTTCCTTCTTCACCACAACGGATCGGTACAACGTCCGCATTATTGAAGACGCCGCACCGATCCGCCTGTCGATCTCACGATCCACTCTTCCCCCACTCGTGAACAAGACTCCTAGGTACTTGAACTCCTCCACTTGGGGCAGGGTCTCCTCCCCAACCCGGAGATGGCACTCCACCCTTTTCTGGGCGAGAACCATGGACTCGGACTTGGAGGTGCTGATTCTCATTCTGGTCGCTTCACACTCGGCTGCGAACCGATCCAGTGAGAGCTGAAGATCCCGGTCAGATGAAGCCATCAGGACCACATCATCATCATCAGTTTAGGGAGTAAAAAATCAAATTGTGGCAACAAAACCAGATATTTTTAGCCATTTTTCTAGTGACTATTAGTGAGTATTTTAGCAAAAGGCAAACCGACTAACAAGTTGGAGGACTCAGGACAGACATAGATATATATATATTTTTAAATCTAAATGAGGCAACAAAACCCGATATTTTCAGCCATCTTTCTGGTAACAAATACAGAAATGTTACTATTTTTTCTGGAAACAAAACCAGATGCTTTAGCTGCAGCCATTTTTCTGCTGACAAAACAATATTATTTTAGTCAAAGTCACACCGATTAACAAGACAAGTCTACTGTGCTATTTTTCTGTGAAATAAACTTGAATGATTTAAAAAATTTGGCTCACGACTTGATGATATGGAAAAATGTTTTTCTTCCTGAAGATAAACCATTTTAAAGAAGCACTCAACTCACACATGCTGACTCCAAATCATCATTGATGCAGAAGCAGCAGACAATAACCAACATTATGTTTCATGTTCATTAGAAATTCCCCCGACAGCTCGTACAGCAAATGAATGTTTGTCTTGATACAAGGAATAACGTTAGCTAACTTAGCATCAACTTAAGACAATGATGTTGCCTAGCTAGCGAGGACTTCACTAACATCTCTCATTCTTCGCTGCTTCTTCTCTGCTGCGGGCGAATAACTTTCTGATATCCATCTAGGAGTTACAGTTTGAGTCAAATCAAAATCAAAATAATATAATTAACAAATTGTTGTTGGCTAACGTTACCTACCTCACGCAGTGATTAGCATCCCCCCCCTCTCTCTCTTTCTCTCTCAATGGAAGTCTCCACACCTGAATAAATAACCATATTAATTAGCCACATGCTCATTGTTACGTGGAGTGAATAGAGTAGCAATCAATTGCCACACTAAGTAGTATGTGCGCTGTTGTCTATGTTATGTAGCTAGCCGGTCTAGCAAGCACGCCTCATTCAGTCCAAAACGGCCCGATCTATCCGCATCCAGAATTGTCTGGCGGTCGTAAGTGACCACGCTGTAAGCCAGCCATGATATTTGCTGAATTGTCCGGTATTGTTGCCAAATGTTCCATCTTGTTAAGAAAAGGCGTTAACAAAATAAAAGCATGTAAACAACATAAGCAAATGTGCGATGAAATAATTGTCGGCGTTAATAGATTGATGAGTTAACTCGTAATTAACGCATTAACTTGCCCACCCCTAATATATATATATATATATATGTTTAGCTATTCCTCGTCCTGCTACTTGTAAGAAACGTACTTTATATGTCGCCATGGAGGTGAGGATTAGTGATTTAGAAGTAGCTAAAACATTGCCGACTGCGGATCGATGTTCACTGCTAGCCAGCTAGCCATGTCTTAAAGGACCTCTTCCTCACACTGTAACGCCCTCAGCTTCGCCTTTATGGTCAGTTTTTAGGCCAAAATACAACCTTTCTCCCTTTTCAGTCTACACACCGTGTCTGCTTGTAAGTACTCTGTGACTGTGCGCTGCCGAACACGCTCTTCTGCTCGTAAACCAAGCAATGTCATGACGTGACGGTCCGACGTTATGCACGTGAAAAACAAAAACTAAATCTATTTTGAACCGGTGCTTTTCAAATCCATCCATTTTCTACCGCTTATTCCCTTTCGGGGTCGCGGGGGGCGCTGGCGCCTATCTCAGCTACAATCGGAGTATAACACAGTTTTTGATTCATTAGAACCGCGATACTATACTAGCAGATGTACGCGGATGACACAGCCATCGTCGGGTGCATCAGGGACGGCAGAGAGGAGGAGTTTCGGAATCCGGTGAGGGACTTTGTTGTCTGGTGCCACACCAACCTCTTGCAGCTTAATCCATCAAAGACCAAGGAGCTGGTCATTGACTTTGGGAGGTCGAGTCCACGGTCACAACCTATTGTGATCGAGGGAGTTGAGGTACAGACCGTGGACTCATTCAAGTACCTCGGGGTTTGGGTGGACAATAAGCTGGACTGGACTGTTAACACGGACCACCAGTACAAGAAAGGACAGAGCAGGCTGTACTTCCTCAGGAGACTGCACTCCTTCAACATCTGCAAAAAACTCCTGTGGATGTACTACCAGTCTGTGGTTGCCAGTGTTCTGTTCTACATGGTAGTGTGCTGGGGGGGGCAGTGCATCTAAGAAGGACAGCTCCAGACTTGAGAAACTGATCAGGCGGACCGGTTCTACAATGGGAATGAAACTGGACTCACTGGTGAGGGTGGCAGAGAAGAGGATGCAGTGTGTCTCCCATAACAATGTGACCTCGGACTAAGTTAAGGTAACGTGTGGAGTTCCCCAGGGTTCGGTCCTTGGCCCTGTACTCTTCAGCATCTACATGCTGCCGCTAGGTGACATCATACGCAAATACGGTATTAGCTTTCACTGTTATGCTGATGACACCCAACTCTACATGACCCTAAAGCTGACCAACACGCCGGATTGTAGTCAGCTGGAGGCGTGTCTTAATGAAATTAAACAATGGATGTCCGCTAACTTTTTGCAACTCAACGCCAAAAAAACGGAAATGCTGATTATCGGTCCTGCTAGACACCGACCTCTATTTAATAATACAACTCTAACATTTGACAACCAAACAATTAAACAAGGCGACACGGTAAAGAATCTGGGTATTATCTTCGACCCAACTCTCTCCTTTGAGGCACACATTAAAAGCGTTACTAAAACGGCCTTCTTTCATCTCCGTAATATCGCTAAAATTCGCTCCATTCTGTCCACTAAAGACGCTGAGATCATTATCCATGCGTTTGTTACGTCTCGCCTCGACTACTGTAACGTATTATTTTCGGGTCTCCCCATGTCTAGCATTAAAAGATTACAGTTGGTACAAAATGCGTCTGCTAGACTTTCGACAAGAACAAGAAAGTTTGATCACATTACACCTGTACTGGCTCACCTGCACTGGCTTCCTGTGCACTTAAGATGTGACTTTAAGGTTTTACTACTTACGTATAAAATACTACACGGTCTAGCTCCATCCTATCTTGCCGATTGTATTGTACCATATGTCCCGGCAAGAAATCTGCGTTCAAAGGATTCCGGCTTATTAGTGATTCCCAAAGCCCAAAAAAAGTCTGCGGGCTATAGAGCGTTTTCCGTTCGGGCTCCAGTACTCTGGAATGCCCTCCCGGTAACAGTTCGAGATGCTACCTCAGTAGAAGCATTTAAGTCTCACCTTAAAACTCATTTGTATACTCTAGCCTTTAAATAGACTCCCTTTTTAGACCAGTTGATCTGCCGTTTCTTTTTTTTTCTTCTATTTCCCACTCTCCCTTGTGGAGGGGGTCCGGACCGATCCGGTGGCCATGTACTGCTTGCCTGTGTATCGGCTGGGGACATCTCTACGCTTCTGATCCGCCTCCGCTTGGGATGGTTTCCTACTGGCTCCGCTGTGAACGGGACTCTCGCTGCTGTGTTGGATCCGCTTTGGACTGGACTCTCGCGACTGTGTTGGATCCATTATGGATTGAACTTTCACAGTATCATGTTAGACCCGCTCGACATCCATTGCTTTCCTCCTCTCCAAGGTTCTCATAGTCATTATTGTCACCGATGTCCCACTGGGTGTGAGTTTTCCTTGCCCTTATGTGGGCCTACCGAGGATGTCGTAGTGGTTTGTGCAGCCCTTTCAGACACTAGTGATTTAGGGCTATATAAGTAAACATTGATTGATTGATTGATTGACTGTTGACAAACTAGTGAGCATCCTGGATGATGCCAGTCACCCTCTGCATAGTGTTATCAGTAGCCAGAGGAGCCTGTTCAGTTCTAGACTGCTTCATCCCAAGTGCAGGACTAATAGACTCAAAAACTCCTTTGTCCCACACGCCATTAGACTGTACAACTCCTCTCTGGGGCGGGGGGCAGGGGGTACTAGGATGACAGGGGATGCAAAACAATAACGGTGCAATACATTTTCATAACATGGTCACTACTGCCTAGTTATGAAAATGTATTGCACTGTTATCACTACTGCCTGGGCTTCACGGTGGCAGAGGGGTTAGTGCGTCTGCCTCACAATACGAAGGTCCTGCAGTCCTGGGTTCAAATCCAGGCTCGGGTTCTTTCTGTGTGGAGTTTGCATGTTCTCCCCGTGAATGCGTGGGTTCCCTCCGGGTACTCCGGCTTCCTCCCACTTCCAAAGACATGCACCTGGGGATAGGTTGATTGGCAACACTAAATTGGCCCTAGTGTGTGAATGTTGTCTGTCTATCTGTGTTGGCCCTGCGATGAGGTGGCGACTTGTCCAGGGTGTACCCCGCCTTCCGCCCGATTGTAGCTGAGATAGGCGCCAGCGCCCCCCGCGACCCCAAAAAGGGAATAAGCGGTAGAAGATGGATGGATGGATGGATGGTCACTACTGCCTACTTTGTCTTGTTATATTCTTATTTTACTGTTATATTGTTATTCCCATTGTTGCTTTTTAGTTGTTATTCTTAGTGTAATATTTCTCTATTTTGTTTCCATTTAAACCCTCATTATTTACTTTTTACTTTTATTTAAATTGATCTCAACTCTGTACACTGCTGCTGGAATTTTAATTTTCCTGAAGGAACTCTCCTGAAGGAATCAATAAAGTACTATCTATCTATCTATCTATCTATCTATCTATCTATCTATCTATCTATCTATCTATCTATCTATCCATCTATCTATGTATCTATCTATCTATCTATCTATCTATCTATCTATCTATCTATCTATCCATCCATCCATCCATCCATCCATCCATCCATCCATCCATCCATCCATCCATCCATCCATCCATCCATCCATCCATCCATCCATCCATCCATCCATCTATCTATCCATCCATCCATCTATCTATCTATCTATCTATCTATCTATCTATCTATCTATCTATCTATCTAGTATTCCGCACAACCCTAATGGATACCAACATTTAGTCAATGTGCTGGCAAAACAACTTTATTGAGTTTGTTTGGGTTGAAACAAGCTGTGAATATATTTGTTACAAAAACGAATAGCATTCTCATCTTGTTAAAGTAGCTCTCAGACGAAAAAAGGTTGAAGACTCCTGCTATAAATTGTGTACATGTGTGAATGTGAGTGTAGAGGGTTTGTCTACTTGTGCCCTGCAATCGAATCTGCTGGGATAAGCTTCAGCTCGTCGCCCACGAGTGTAAATTGTCAGATAAAGCACCACCTTCTTGGAGCTGCATCCATCCATTTGAGTTGCGTCCCAGCCAGCACTGAGCCTAACAAGAAATATCAGGTGCTTGTCCCTCTCT
Source organism: Nerophis ophidion (assembly GCF_033978795.1). Taxonomy (NCBI): domain Eukaryota; kingdom Metazoa; phylum Chordata; class Actinopteri; order Syngnathiformes; family Syngnathidae; genus Nerophis; species Nerophis ophidion. The sequence continues at coordinate 67,879,351 of NC_084621.1, forward strand.
TGTTCTTCAGTATTTCTCTAAGAAAACTGATACAAGTTCAGTAATCTATGCAAGGGAACCTAGATTTACCATGGATGTGACAAATGTGTGTGTTATCGGAATCAAATTGTGTTCCCACTAACCTATTTCTACCCTATTACTGTGTTAATCGTGCACCAGCTTGAGCAGAACTACGCCACGTTTAAAATATGCAGAACAACACAAAGGAGGGGACTGTGAGTGCAGTTCGTCTTGTTGTCTTGTGTTTGCTTTCTGGTGCTTCTTTAATCACGGTTCCTCTGCTCTGCTGTACTTTCCCCAAAGGTTTATTACCGTGCTGACTTGGGACCTGAGCTTGGTAACTGGAGACTCATTACCAGATAAGCCTGATGGGTGAACCTCTGTTTGTTGTCAAGTTGTTTGGAGACAGACAGAACCAAAGTCCTAATTTTCCTTCTTCGTGCATTTTCTATCCTTGATCAGACACATGGAAGCTGGAGTCTATCCCAACTAACTGTTAGCAAAAAAGCTAGTGTTGTCCCGATACCAATATTTTGGTACCGGGACTTTTTAGAGGTAGTATAGTACCGAATATGATTCATTAGTATTGCAGTACTGTACCAATACCGGTATACTGTACAACCCGACCCTGGACTGGTTGCTGGCAAGCTTAGTCCGCTTATTTGTCTGTGGGTTTTCTTTTTTTCTAAAGTTGCTAGTAAATTTTGCGAGTTGCGGGTTTGAACGTGTGGTTGTTTATTTGGGCTTGATTTTCTGTCCCCACAATAAAGCAAAATATGAATGTTCCGGTAGGTAGTTTACAGTGGATCAATTGAGTTGTTCAACATTTTAATGTTGCGCTTGGTATAATTATGATGTTTCCTATTCAAAACATAGTATTATATGTACAAACTCCAAAACCAATGGTTGACAGACTCCTGCCGTCATCGTGTGGGTTGCGTGGACCACCCAGGAAGGACATCTTGTTGAGCAGGTTTGAATCTTTTATATTTTCAGATAACAAATGTTGTGTCACATGCGGTCTGTATCTTCCTCCGCTGCGGTTCCACCCAGAGGGCCCGCTGATACGCCCCAGCACTCATCAAGCGGACCGCGCCCACTCAACCGCCGCAGCTGGCCGCAGTCCACACCTGTGACTAATGACGTGATTTGCTTAAACGACCAGTGGACCAGGGATCCGGGCGGGAACTTAGTTCTCTGTTGAAGTACAAACTCTCCGTCACCTGCGAAGTGAGCTGTGCGTCTCACTCTTCCCCGGATCTCCTTCGTCCTCAGATTTCTTCCTTCGTCCCTCGACTCCTCGCTTCCTTCCACGGACTACCCTGCCTGTCTTGCCCTTATTGGACTGCATCGCGTCTCTCAACACGCACTTCCAACACTTTGGTAAGACACTCCACTTAATCTACACACACATAGTCTTACAACACACACTCTTGGGTTTTTGACACACACATCATTCTCTAGTTTATTAGTATTATTATTATTATATTTATTATTACATATATATATTATATAATATATATATATATATTTTTTTACTTTGTATAAGAATAAATCTTTGGACATTACTGCCATCTGGTGTCCGTGTGCCGTCACATCCTTAGTAAACCATAACAACAAAGCTTCTGTGTCGATCAGGTCGCTTTTCAGCTCCTTCTCCGCTGCTCGCTCCGGTCTGCTTTTCAGCTGCCGTTGTTGTCGTCTTCGTCATTCTCGGATCGTTCTCGCTTCTTCCGGCACTGCTGTATCTTTTTCAGACACTCCACCTCTTCTGTCTTGATATTTCTTCCTTCTCCCCTTCTATACTCTGCAAGGAGATATGTAGATTAATTAGCGGTGTGTGAGTCACGCACCTGATCTCGATTGCTGTGGCGTCGCTCCCGTCATCCCCCGCCTCTCCGTTCCGCCGCATTCTCCGCCTCCTTGCTGCCATTTTGAGCAGGGCCACAGCATGTCCTGCACCGCCGTCGGCCCGTCGGCTCCGCCTCTCCACAAAGTGCAGTTAAAACATTGTGTAAATCGTAAATAAATACAATTATTCTCTAATCCTTTTTAATCTATATTCAATTGAATGCACTGCAAAGACAATATATTTTAAGGTTTAAACTGAAAAACTTTATTTTTTGCAAATATTAGCTTATTTGGAATTTGATGCCTGCGGCATGTTTTAATAAAGCTGGCACAAGTGGCAAAAAGGCTGAGAAAGTTGAGGAATGCTCATCAAACACTTATTTGGAACATCCTACAGGTGAACAGGTTAATTGGGAACAGGTGGGTGCTTGGATTGCGTATAAAAACAGCTACCATGTAATGCTCAGTCATTCACAAACAAGGATGGGGCAAGGGTCACCACTTTGTGAACAAACGCTTGAGCAAATTTGTTGATCAGTTAAGAACAACATTTCTCAACCAGCTATTGCAAGGAATTATATTATGGACTATCTACGGTCCATAATATCATCAAAAGGTTAAGAGAATCTGGAGAAATCACTGCACGTAAGTGATGATATTACAGACATTTGATCCCTCAGGCGGTACTGCATCAAAAAGTGACATTAGTGTGTAAAGGATATCACCACATGGGCTTATAAACACTTCAGAAAACCACTGTCAGTAACTGCAGCTCGTCGCTACATCTGTAGGTGCAAGTTAAAACTCTACTATGCAAAGCGAAAGCCATTTATCAACAACACCCAGAAACGCAGTCGGCTTCGCTGGGCCTGAGTTCATCTAAGATGGACTGATGCAAAGTTTGAAAATGTTCTGTGGTCTGACGAGTCCACATTTCTTTTGGGCCAACCAGGGGGTGGAGACCATGTTGCGCTGTATGGTTATATATGGGTTGTTCTTGTATAGCGCTTTTCTACCTTCAAGGTACTCAAAGCGCTTTGACACTACTTCCACATTTACCCATTCACACACACATTCACACATTGATGGAGGGAGCTGCCATGCAAGGCGCCAACCAGCACCCATCAGGAGCAAGGGTGAAGTGTCTTGCTCAGGACACAACGGACGTGACGAGGTTGGTTCTAGGTGGGATTTGAACCAGTGACCCTCGGGTTGCGCACGGCCACTCTCCCACTGCGCCACCCCCTGGTTGTCCCTCTCTGTTTGATCATTGCTTTGGGGGTGGTAGCCGGAAGTCAGACTCACTGTGGCCCCAATGCCCTTGCAGAAGGCCTGCCAGACCCGAGAAATGAATTGAGGGCCACGATCATAGACAATGTCGGAGGGTATCCCGTTGATCCTGACTACCTGCTGGTCCAGCATGTGACCCCCCCTCTTATGCGAGACTCCCGGCGAGCTTCGGGGTGCCTCGGGGTGAGCTCTGTAAAAGTCTTCAATAAGGGAGGGGTCGGCGATGTAAGAGGCCGGTACCCAGGACCTATCTTCAGGACCATAGCCCTCCCAGTCCACAAGGTAGACCCATCCCCTCCCCTGTCGCCGGACCTTGAGAATCTCTTTGACGATCCAGACTTGGTCCCCATCCTTGAGGACCCTAGGAGGGGGAGGAGCGGGGGTTGGTTTCGGGAGAGGCACTAAATTCCGGGAGTCTCCCGGAAAATCCAGGAGGGTTGGCAAGTATGCTCCCGGAATTCAGCGCCTCTCCGTAAAACCTCCCGGAAGAAAATTTCTCCCGAAAATCTCCGGGAATTCAGCAGGAGCTGGACGCCACGCCCCCCCCCCCCCCCCCCAGCTCAAACATGCACAGTTCGAAGCTTGAAAAGGAGGATTGCAGGCGGATCTGACGGCATTTAAAGTCATTTTTAAAAACTTTTCGGCTGGATGGCTGCGGAGAATTAATGTAGGAACACTCTGGAGGCAGAAGTTCATTAGGAGGGGCGGACTCACCGGCTCTCAGCCATGTTTCCTTTACGCAGAGGAAGTCAAGTCCGCGGGAAGTGAAAAAATCCTTCAGAATAAACGTTTTGTTTGTGAAAGATCTTGCGTTCACCAGACCGAACCTGGCGGGGGCCAGCACGTCCAAGGGCGCAGCTAATCCAGATGGGGCCCGGCACACAGCCCGTAGGTGGCGGTGGAGAGGAGCCACGAGGCGGGAAAGGAAGGCAGGAATCCGGCCAGGTGAAAAAGCTGACAGGGACATCGAAAAACAAACGTCGAAGTTGATCATATCAGTGGAAGAGGGGCAAAGATCCAACAGTGTTTGGCGGTCATACACAAGCAGTGAACTGACAGAGACGAAAATAGACGCAAACAACACAAAAAAGAACAGAACTGACAGCGAGAGACGGCAGGGCAAAGCACATACTGGCACCATCTTCTGGAAACTCAGAAGTGACGTTACTCAAATAGTGAAAGGTAAGTGTTGTTGTTTTTTTAGTAACCAGCAAGCACAGTACAGTTAGTAGTACAACTGTGTTTTTATTACTGCGTTTTTGTTAGCTGCCGTCTGAAATTCAACTATTTCTTTTATTTATATATATAATAAAATAAATAAATATACCCGGTAGCTAGAGTTCACTGAAAGTTAAGTATTTCATACACATATAACTGTACATATATATATATATATATATATATATATATATATATATATATATATATTAGGGCTGTGAATCTTTGGGTGTCACCCGATTCGATTCAATATCGATTCTTGGGGTCATGATTCAATAATATATCGATTTTTTCGATTCAATTCAATTCTCGATTCAAAAACGATATTTTTCCGATTCAAAACAATTCTGTATTCATTCAATACATAGATTTCAGCAGGATCTACCCCAGTCTGCTGACATGCTAGCAGAGTAGTAGTTTTTTAAGAAAAAAAAGCTTTTATAATTGTAAAGGACAGTGTTTTATCAACTGATTGCAAAAATGTAAATTTGTTTTAACTATTAAACAAACCAAAAATATGACTTATTTTATCTTTGTGAAAACATTGGACACAGTGTGTTGTCCAGCTTATGAGATGCCATGCAAGTGTAAGCCACTGTGACACTATTGTTCTTTTTGATTATTTTTATAAATGTCTAATGATAATGTCAATGAGGGATTTTTAATCACTGCTATGCTGAAATTTACGCTAATATTGATACTGTTGTTGATAATATTAATGTTTGTTTCACTACTTTTGGTTTGTTCTGTGTGGTGTTTGTGTCTCCTCCTGCGTGGCGCAGTGGGGAGAGTGGCTGTGCGCAACCCGAGCGTCCCTGGTTCAATTCCCACCTAGTACCAACCTCGTCACGTCCGTTGTGTCCTGAGCAAGACACTTCACCCTTGCTCCTGATGGGTGCTGGTTGGCGCCTTGCATGGCAGCTCCTTCCATCAGTGTGTGAATGTGTGTGTGAATGGGTAAATGTGGAAGTAGTGTCAAAGCGCTTTGAGTACCTTGAAGGTAGAAAAGCGCTATACAAGTATAACCCATTTATCATTTATCCTCTCAATTGCTCTGTTTATTGCAGTTCTGAGTGTTGCTGGGTTTGATTGATTGATTGATACTTTTATTAGTAGATTGCACAGTTCAGTACATATTCCGTACAATTGACCACTAAATGGTAACACCCCAATAAGTTTTTCAACTTGTTTAAGTCGGGGTCCACGTTAATCAATTCATGGTAGATTCATGGTCAGGTTTGGTTTTGGAATTGGATTGCACTGTTATGGTATTGCTGTGTATTGTTCTGTTGGATTGATAAAAAAATATATATATATATATATATATATATATATATTTTTTTTTTAAATCTTTTAAAAAAAAAGAGAATCGATTCGTAATCGCACAGCGTATTCGATTTGATTTGATTCATCTTCATATATATATATATATATATATATATATATATATATATATATATATATATATATATATATATATATATATACATATATATATATATATATATATATATATATATATATATATATATATACATATATATATATATATATATATATATATATATATATATACATAAATGAAATACTCGAGTTGGTGAATTGGCTGTAAATATACACCCCTCCCCTCTTAACCCCACCCCCCCGCCCCAAACCACGCCTCCGCCCCACCCCGGCCCCGCCCACACCCCCCACCTCCCGAAATCGGAGGTCTCAAGGTTGGCAAGTATGTACCCACCTCATTAAGCTCATTAAAATGTGTTCAAAATCTAAACTTTGTGAAGTGAATTGAAGTGAATTATATTTATATAGCGCTTTTCTCTAGTGACTCAAAGCGCTTTACATAGTGAAACCCAATATCTAAGTTACATTTAAACCAGTGTGGGTTGCACTGGGAGCAGGTGGGTAAAGTGTCTTGCCCAAGGACACAACGGCAGTGACTAGGATGGTGGAAGCGGGAATCGAACCTGCAACCCTCAAGTTGCTGGCATGGCCGCTCTACCAACCGAGCTATGACGCCTTTGACCGTGATCCAGACACGACAGAGATGACCTGCTTTTATTTTGGAGGTGAAACAGATTAATATTACTCAACAAGAAGACCTTTAGCTAGCCCAGCCATGACAGGTCGCCCACTTTTTGCCTTGCTGCAGTTGCAACAGCGTAGTTGACTTTCAGTCAGGTGTGTAGAAGTGACTCCTGCTATCTTAGTGTCAGCGGGCTCAGCTGTGGTAGTAATGGGTCTCATCCTCCCTCCCTGTGACATAGTTTGCACAACATGCCTCAGTCCCTGGTGGCCTCCCGGCTTAACACACCAGTTTCCTCTGTGTCATTTACACAGGTGCATCCACTGTTTACATTGTGCAACCTGAGTAAGTGTCCACACACATGCACGCATCCACACCTATTTGCAAACAAACACAAATGCTGAGCGTCATAAGTCATATGTGCTATAATAGATTGAATAGGGTGACACATTTAGAGTGCAGCTCGTGCTTAGTTAGCAATAACTACTCACGTTCGAGGGCTATGCACTTTATATATATATATATATATATATATATGCATATATAGGTTAAACCAGGGGTGCCCACACTTTTTCTGCAGGCGAGCTACTTTTCAATTGAGCAACTCGAGGGGATCTACCTCATTTATATATATCATTTATATTTATTTATTTATGAAAGAGACATTTTTGTAAACAAGTTAAATGTGTTTAATGATAATACAAGCATGTGTAACACATATAGATGTCTTTCTTTCACAAAGACAAGAATATAAGTTGGTGTATTACCTGATTCTGATGACTTGCATTGATTGGAATCAGACAGTAATGATGATAACGCCCACATTTTCAAATGGAGGAGAAAAAAAGTTGTCCTTTCTGTACAATACCACATGAAAGTGGTTGGTTTTTGGCATCTAATTCATCCAGCTTCCATACACTTTACAAGAAAAACATTGGCGGAAAATTCCGTAGCTTGCTTGATTGACATTCACGGCACCCGAGGGTCTTGTGAGATGACGCTGGCTGCCGCCAGTTCATTATTAGGAAAAAATGACAGAGAGGAAGGCCAGAAACACTTTTTATTTCAACAGACTTTCGCGCCGTCCCTTCCGTCAAAACTCTAAAGGCCGACTGCACATTTCCTATCTTCACAATAAAAGCCCTGCTTCATGCTGCCTGCGCTAACCAAATAAGAGTCTCAGAAAGCTGGCGTGCACAAGTGATGTGCACGCCAGCTTTCTGAGGGATCGCTTGTGCACGCTAGCTTTCCGAGACTCTTATTTTGTTAGCGCAGGCAGCATGAAGCAGGGCTTTTATTGTGAAGATAGGAAATGTGCAGTCGGCCTTTAGAGTTTTGACGGAAGGTACGGCGCGAGAGTCTGTTGAAATAAAAAGTGTTTCTGGCCTTCCTCTCGGTCATATTTTCATAATAATGATCTTGCAGCAGCCAGCGTCATCTCACAAGACCCTCCGGTACCGTGAATGTCATTTAAGTGACGTCTTGGTGAAGATTGATGATCACTCATTTTTAGGTCTATTTTTTTTAAAAGCCTGGCTGGATATCGACTGACACACCCCCGCGGTCGACTGGTAGCTCGCGATCGGCGTAATGGGCACCCCTGGGTTACACTAAATACATGCTGCGGCCATTGAGTTTATTTTTTTTCTTTGAGCTTGCGGTTTCAATTGTGTTCACATCAAACATCTGATCTGGTGTTTTGGATGTTCACTCTGTGCTGCTGGATCCTGTTTGTACTACAAACTTTGGATAACCAACAACATGTAGATTTACACCGATATTGGACTGTAATGTGTGCTTTTAACTACGTTATCCACTGTGTGTGTGAAAGCAACAACAGGTGCACTGTGCACAGCTGTTGCCTGGTCCCTGAGCATTAAAACCTACACTAAACCCATATGTGCACATTTTCAGAATTTACCGTTACAGGAGGAAAGTGGCTGTAATTACCAACATACAGGAGGAGAGTGCCGACTCAAGAAACACAAACTCAATACAATATACTTAATTGGGTACATTTGCACAATTCATATTATGTCATATTTATATGATCAAATACAGAAACTGTATAAAAGAATTAGCCATTAAAAGTACAAACCCAATTTGCATATGAGTCGGGAAATTGTGTTAGATGTAAATATAAACGGAATACAATGATTTGCAAAACTTTTTCAACTTATATTCAGTTGAATATGCTACAAAGACAACATATTGATGTTCAAACTGGTAAAAACATTTTTTTGTGCAAATAATCATTAAAGGGGAACACTATCACAATTTCAAAAGGGTTCAAAACAATAAAAATCAGTTCCCAGTGGCTTGTTGTATTTTTTGAAGTTTTTTTCAAAATTTTACCGGTCCCAGAATATCCCTGAATAAAGCTTTGTTTACTCGTCTGCGGCAGTTTTCGAAATATATTTCCACACTTTTGCAGCAACAATGACGTCCACTTCGGGAAATTTGAAAGAAGTCGTAAAAGTTCCCTACAGACATACGCTAGATGGGCTTTGCAAAGCCAGGTATTTACAGAAATAGAAGGATATTGGCGATAAAGATCCGTATGAGATGGGAAAGCACGAATGGACTACGGACTTGAAATGTTATCCTGATATCGTCAACTATTTGGTGAACAATGCCTACACTCTGGATGAGCTCAAGGGCTACAAGTCAATCAATCAATCAATCAATGTTTATTTATATAGCCCCAAATCACAAATGTCTCAAAGGACTGCACAAATCATTACGACTACAACATCCTCGGAAGAACCCACAAAAGGGCAAGGAAAACTCACACCCAGTGGGCAGGGAGAATTCACATCCAGTGGGACGCCAGTGACAATGCTGACTATGAGAAACCTTGGAGAGGACCTCAGATGTGGGCAACCCCCCCCCCTTTAGGGGACCGAAAGCAATGGATGTCGAGCGGGTCTAACATGATACTGTGAAAGTTCAATCCATAGTGGCTCCAAGACAGCAGTGAGAGTCCCGTCCACAGGAAACCATCTCAAGCGGATCAGCAGCGTAGAGATGTCCCCAACCGATACAGGCGAGTGGTCCATCCTGGGTCCCGACGAGCGGTCCATCCTAACCCTAACCCTTAGTCGCTCGAAGCGTACAATTACTTTGTGTGTGGATGAGTACAGGAAATGAAACTGGCTACAATGGAAGAGAAATGTGTGCTCATCGCTCGTGTTCGTCACTCTCAGAGATCAACTGATCCGAGTTTGGTGCCATGGGTCATATCAGAAAAGACGGGTCGTGTTTCAATGGCGAAATATGTTCACATGTTTCTGCATTGTTGTTTGCCATTGAAACGAGCGTCAAGAATTGTGGGACGGGTGTGACGTCATCGGAAACCCATGTATAGCAGGTAATAGCTTGATTTAATATACAAAAATAAAATGACACTGGTACAAAAACAGGCAAAATAAATCCTTGCCGACGCACGGGAAGCTAAGCTAAAACTTAGCATGGAAAACAGAGTTAAAAAATGACGTGCCGAGCGCACGGGAAGCTAAGCTAAAACTTAGCACGGAACAAGACGTAGTTGTGAAAGTTGCTTACAGCAAACAAAGGATCAAGGCTGAACAGAGCTAGAAGGCAGGCTTAAATAATGGCAGCAATCAGAAATCAGGTGCGCGTCAAAAACAAGTGGCAGGTGGAACAAATATGAAACCATGCTAACGGAACAAATAAGGAAGAGCAAAACTAGGGATCTGAAGAGTCCAAAATCAAACAGAATACACAAAAGGACTCAAAAACCAAAATAACATATGATCCGGGCGGCGGATCATAACATGTGCACTCTTATTGCAACACAATCTCCCTCTCTGCTTTTTGCAGACGATGTGGTCCTGATGGCTTCATCTGGCCGGGATCTTCAGCTCTCACTGGATCGGTTCGCAGCCGAGTGTGAAGCGACCGGAATGAGAATCAGCACCTCCAAGTCCGAGTCCATGGTTCTCTCCCGGAAAAGGGTGGAGTGCCATCTCCGGGTTGGGGAGGAGACCCTGCCCCAAGTGGAGGAGTTCAAGTACCTAGGAGTCTTGTTCACGAGTGAGGGAAGAGTGGATCGTGAGATCGACAGGCGGATCGGTGCGGCGTCTTCAGTAATGCGGACGTTGTACCGATCCGTTGTGGTGAAGGAGGAGCTGAGCCGGAAGGCAAAGCTCTCAATTTACCGGTCGATCTACGTTCCCATCCTCACCTATGGTCATGAGCTTTGGGTCATGACCGAAAGGATAAGATCACGGGTACAAGCGGCCCAAATGAGTTTCCCTCTCCCTTAGAGATAGGGTGAGAAGCTCTGCCATCCGGGAGGAACTCAAAGTAAAGCCGCTGCTCCTTCACATGGAGAGGAGCCAGATGAGGTGGTTCGGGCATCTGGTCAGGATGCCACCCGAACGCCTCCCTAGGGAGGTGTTTAGGGCACGTCCAACCGGTAGGAGGCCACGGGGAAGACCCAGGACACGTTGGGAAGACTATGTCTCCCGGCTGGCCTGGGAACGCCACGGGATCCCCCGGGAAGAGCTAGACGAAGTGGCTGGGGAGAGGGAAGTCTGGGTTTCCCTGCTTAGGCTGTTGCCCCCGCGACCCGACCTCGGATAAGCGGAAGAAGATGGATGGATGGATGGATGGAATCTCCCTCATGTGTGTTACCAAGAAACAAAGCAACACTCGTATGAAATATCGCGAAATGATGAAGTATAACACATAGAATGGACCTGCTATCCCCGTTTAAATAAGACAATCTCATTTCATTAGGCCTTTGAACAACTTGAATTTTGCACGGCAGAAATAAACGATGGTAATATCTAAACATAGCTAGGTACAGTCACTGACTCTTGTTTGGTGCCTGTAACATTGTTTTGTATTTTGTAAACAAGGGTCGTCTGTTCCAATGTCCCTTAGCATAAATTTGAAATCTAGAGAAAATATGAACGACAACACCCATGGCAGAGGTAATGACGAACTGCACTCGGTGGCCTGCAAGGTCTTCAGGATGTCTATAATTGTGTGGTGACAGATTACAGCCCTTGTGTTCCTGCTGGGCTACAATGGACAACTGATTGTTTGACACAAAAAGACAGCAGATGATGGACAGAATGACTGATAAGTCAATTGATGTCTCAGGTCCTCTAATTGTTTGACATTGTTCAGTGTTGATTATAATGGACTCGCTTCATCACTTCCAGAGTGTATATTTAGTAGGTCTACCCGATCGCCATTGGAGATGGACTTGAAAACATGTACTACAAAAGAATAAGTGTCAGGAAATTAAAGAAAACGACTGGGAAAAGTTGCTAGCGGAGTGAAAAAGTTACATCCCGGTTTTCCTTATTATCCCATTCCAAAGGGGTTTTAATTAAAAAACCCAATCATTTTTCTCATTCACGGTTTTTTTTTTAACAGAGATTAATTGTAGTTCAACATGCAGAAACAGATATGATGGATGATATTATGAATTAAAGGCCTACTGAAATTAGATTTTCTTATTCAAACAGGGATATCAGGTCCATTCTATGTGTCATACTTGATCATATTTTTGCTGAAAGGATTTAGTAGAGAACATCCACGATAAAGTTTGCAACTTTTGTCACGGGTTGTAGGGCTCCTCACATCCTCACATTCTTTATAATCATAGCCACCAGCAGCAAGAGCGATTCAGGCCGAAAAAGCGACGATTTCCCCATTAATTTGAGCGAGGATGAAAGATTCGTGGATGAGGAAAGTTAGAGTGAAGCACTAGGGAAAAAAAATGTAGTTTTCACAACTAAATTTGATTCTAATCACATGTTGTTGTTGCAAATATAACAAAAACATTCTGTTTAATAGTTTATAAAAGTTCACTGTAATTTAAACCAAAAAAATATATTTTTGCGTTTACAATACTTATTTGTAGTGATTTTACATCTTACAGTGCAACAAACTCCCTTTTTGTCTCTCATGGACACACACCTGTTGTTGTTGACTTTGGACTAGCAACTGCAATACATCAAGGCTGTGAAATAGAGACAAACTACAGGCTTACACACACACACACACACACACACACACACACACACACACACACACACACATCCACAAAAAATAAAATGTACGCCACACATACCCCCCAACCCAACGCCCTCGACGCAAATCCCGTACGGGTGATGAATGGATGGTCAGTGCCTGAGAGCTGCGGCCCACCACCATGACCTTGAGCTACCCTCCCTCTGTTGCTAGATATCTCGAGATGTATGTTGTAATATGTATATGTGCTTTGCTATGGAGGCTTTTTCCCACTCCAGACTGGGCCCCCTTGGGAGCCCAGTCTAGATTGTATTTTTTTTACTCATCCTTCCCCAGCGTTGACCTTTTTCCCATCTTTTACGGGGCGCCTTACGGCAACCCATCCGCGTTCTTGTTCTGTAACACTGTAGACTGTTTGTTTGTCTAAACTTGAACAGGTTTGTGCTGAAAACAAAGTTTCGTTGTACTTGTGCAATGACAATAAAGACCTATCCTATCCTTTCCCACCTTGTTTATCAAAGTGCTGGCTGGCACTCTTGTTTATGTCCCCCCCAAAAATACAATAAAAAGTCCACAAGAATTTTTGCAGCAATATAGAACATAAAATGTGCAAAAAAAAACCCCACCTACTTGTGTTGATGCTCCCAATTCCGGGTGTTCATGAATGCAACCTTGCATAGTGAAAAAGTGTTGTGTTGTTGTTGTGGTTACTGGTTAGGCATGCACTGCAATGTTAGTGTTAGCGTTTTTATGTCGGCAATGAAGTTTAAAAATCATGTCTGACTATGTATTTCTGTTGGGACACTACATTACTTACAAGATGTTACTTGTGCAATATAACTACCACTACATTACTTACAAGATGTTACTTGTGCAATATAACTACCACTACATTACTTACAAGATGTTACTTGTGCAATATAACTACCACTACATTACTTACAAGATGTTACTTGTGCAATATTGCCACTGCAGGTGGTAAACACTCATTTAGAACCGAAATGAGGCACAAATAGCTTCTTCTTTTTTCGGCCTGGTTACTACCGTTTACTTATCATCATTGAACAGGATTTTAGAGCCCATCCCTCAGCACGCATGCGTGAGACCGCTTAATTCTCTTAGAAAACTACGGAACCCTTGATTGTTTGGATAGACTAACCGTATCAGTGTGGCATGTTCAATGACACTGGAAACACTGATTCTATGGCTCTCATTGACTATGATTGAGCTATTACTGTATAGGCCACCTTTTTTGTCTGTGTGGTATGTAATTTTGCAGACTGAGTCACCAACCTGTGTTTCATCGTACTTAAACCAAAAGTGTATTAAAACCGAGACATATTTTTGATGTCTATGGATGTTCTCAATCATCCAGGTCATTCAATCCATCACAACTGGACTATTTGGTTAGTCTTAGAATACGTTTTGCCGCTCATCCAAGGAGGCTTCATCAGTTCATCTTCATATTGGGTTGGATCTAGTCTTAGACTTCGATTGGTCAGATCTAGTCCAAACCAAACAAAGTCTAAGAGTAGATCTGATCAATCTAAGTCTATGAGACTTCGACCTAGATTGGTCACATCCAGTTTAGACCAATCTAATTCAAGGACTAGATCTGACCAATCTAAGCCAAGTCTATGAACTGATGAAACCTACTTGGATGAAAGGCGAAACGTTTTCTAAGACTAACCAAAGAGTCCAGATTGACTGAATGCCCTGAGAATATTTTTGGTAAACATTTCGACCTGAAACTGAATCATACCACAACCTGGGACTATTAAATGTAAAATGTCCCAGTATATTCTGCAGTGCAGTTGACAAAAAATGGTTCTGTGACAAAACTATTGTAGAAACAGCAGTGTGGAGCCACCTTTTTTGTCTGTGTGGTATGTAATTTTGTAGAATGAAACACCAACCTGTGTTTCATCGTACTTAAACCAAAAGTGGATTAAAACCGAGACATATTTTTGATATGTCTATGGATGTTTTCATTCATCCAAGGTCATTCAATCCACCACAAGTGGACTATTTGGTTAGTCTTAGAAGATGTTTTGCCGCTCATCCAAGAAGGCTTCATCAGTTCATCTTCATATTGAGTTGGATCTAGTCTTAGACTTAGATTTGTCAGATCTAGTCTAAACCAAACAAAGTCTAAGAGTAGATCTGATCAATCTAAGTCTATGAGACTTCGACCTAGATTGGTCACATCCAGTTTAGACCAATCTAATTCAAGGACTAGATCTGACCAATCTAAGCCAAGTCTATGAACTGATGAAACCTACTTGGATGAAAGGCGAAACGTTTTCTAAGACTAACCAAAGAGTCCAGATTGACTGAATGCCCTGAGAATATTTTTGGTAAACATTTCGACCTGAAACTGAATCATACCACAACCTGGGACTATTAAATGTAAAATTTCCTTGTATATTCTGCAGTGCAGTTGACGAAAAATGGTTCTGTGACAAAACTATTGTAGAAACAGCAGTGTGGAGCCACCTTTTTTGTCTGTGTTGTATGTAATTTTGTAGAATGAAACACCAACCTGTGTTGCATCGTACTTAAACCAAAAGTGTATTAAAACAGAGACATATTTTTGATATGTCCATGGATGTTCTCATTCATCCAGGTCATTCAATCCATCACAACTGGACTATTTGGTTAGTCTTAGAATACGTTTTGCCGCTCATCCAAGGAGGCTTCATCAGTTCATCTTCATATTGGGTTGGATCTAGTCTTAGACTTCGATTGGTCAGATCTAGTCCAAACCAAACAAAGTCTAAGAGTAGATCTGATCAATCTAAGTCTATGAGACTTCGACCTAGATTGGTCACATCCAGTTTAGACCAATCTAATTCAAGGACTAGATCTGACCAATCCAAGCCAAGTCTATGAAGTGATGAAGCCTACTTGGATGAGAGGCAAAACGTCTTCTAAGACTAACCAAAGAGTCCAGTTGCGATTGACTGAAAGCCCTGAGAATATTTTTGGTAAACATTTTGACCTGAAACTGAATCATACCACAACCTGGGACTATTAAATCTAAAATTTCCTTGTATATTCTGCAGTGCAGTTGACAAAAAATGGTTCTGTGACAAAACTATTGTAGAAACAGCAGTGTGGAGCCACCTTTTTTATCTGTGTGGTATGTAATTTTGCAGACTGAAACACCAACCTGTGTTTCATTGTACTTAAACCAAACGTGTATTAAAACAGAGACATATTTTTGATATGTCCATGGATGTTCTCATTCATCCAGGTCATTCAATCCATCACAACTGGACTATTTGGTTAGTCTTAGAATACGTTTTGCCGCTCATCCAAGAAGGCTTCATCAGTTCATCTTCATATTGGGTTGGATCTAGTCTTAGACTTAGATTGGTCAGATATAGTCTTGACCAAACAAAGTGTAAGAGTAGCTCGGACCAATCTAGGTCTATGACACTTCGACCTAGATTAGTCAGATGCAGTTTAAACCAATCTAAGTCAAGGACTAGATCTGACCAATCTAAGCCAAGTCTATGAACTGATGAAACCTACTTGGATGAAAGGTGAAACGTTTTCTAAGACTAACCAAAGAGTCCAGATTGACTGAATGCCCTGAGAATATTTTTGGTAAACATTTCGACCTGAAACTGAATCATACCACAACCTGGGACTATTAAATGTAAAATGTCCCAGTATATTCTGCAGTGCAGTTGACGAAAAATGGTTCTGTGACAAAACTATTGTAGAAACAGCAGTGTGGAATCCCAGCCTCTTTTCAACAAGAAAGTTCCCAGGAAAAGCCTCACACATTTAGCGCGCTTTTCTTTCCTGGGAAGAAAAAAAAACCCTCCTCATTCCTTTTCTTCTCTCCCTCCTGGAAACACCCACCCCAGGCCATCATCCTTCAACCCCCTTTGAATTTTTTTGGGGAGGGACTTTTCGGTAGGAATGCCATTCAATACATGCCCTGTAATATCTGCGGTGTACATGTCCCTATTGATTCTCACAAATAATTTCTCCGTCTGCTTCGGAAAAAAGGCTGCATTGCAGAGGTTGTAGTGTATTGCTGTCATGGGGGAGAGAGACGGAAAGAGAGAGGTAGCGATGCTTGCCAGGAGATTGAAAAGAGGAGGGAATGACAAAGACCACCATCTGCTCCTTGTCTTTCTTGTCGGCGACCTCAAACACCAACGGAGACGCCACATCTCTATAATCCAACTGCAGACCAGCGACTGGAATGTTATTGATGGAAAGCATAGGGAGCGAGAGCGGAGAATAAAAAAACGTTTAAATCCCATCGTCATTCACCACACTCCACTTTGTTTGCTTGAAACTTCCATCAAAATATGATTAAATGAATTCAAAATGTGTTGCACGAAATAAATCAGTGAAATAATCTGCATTACAAAAATAACCGAGCGCTAAAAGTCACTGTGGATAATTTTACAGAATGCGTTTTCAATAGTAGTCAAAACGGTTGATTTCTATCGGGTTTAATGAATAACAGCGAGTATTAATCTTGCCTTCAATTTTTCATCTGCATATCCACACTCCTTGAATAGGCATTTGTGTCGGAATGCGTTACAGAAAAGGTTGAGGGTGATGAAAGGTTTTCGCCCCATAGGGTGTGTATTGTGCGCCGAATGCTTTTTGCTGCCCCTCCTATCTAAGAAGTGTGTGTTTGTCTTTGTGCTTCAGGGTGGCTGTGGCCTTTCCACCTCCACACCCTTGGGAAAGTGTAACAGGTGTGCCCTCCAGCGCTGCAGCAGCAGGGCCGAGGGGCTGAAGACAGATGGGCGCCTCTTCCCAGCATGCATCTTGTCAGTGAAATAAGCTCCCGACCAACAGCCTTTATTGGTCCAATGCCAATGCAACCCCCCCCCCCCCCCCAAAAAAAGGTAGGAATGTGGTAGCTAATTGCCTCATTACCATCACAATTGAATAGTCATAGATCCCAATCTAAGACATCGTTTTTACAACTTTTAGAAAACAATTGAAGAAAAAAGGGAAAAGATCACTTTGCGAGTTCCCGCCAAATAGAAACACTGTTACACCAGTGGTGTTTTCATTGGTTTACGGATCTATTAAACAAGAAAACACCAACAAAGTAATAGCAACATTTGAGACGAAGAGCAAAAAGTCGTAATGTAACAAATCAATCATCCATCCATCCATCCATTTTCTACCGCTTATTCCCTTTCGGGGTGGCGGGGGGCGCTGGCGCCTATCTCAGCTACAATCGGGCGGAAGGCGGGGTACACCCTGGACAAGTCGCCACCTCATTGCAGGGCCAACACAGATAGACAACATTCACACTCACATTCACACACTAGGGCCAATTTAGTGTTGCCAATCAACCTATCCCCAGGTGCATGTCTTTGGAGGTGGGAGGGGCCTATCCCCAGGTGCATGTCTTTGGAAGTGGGAGGAAGCCGGAGGAAGCCGGAGTACCCGGAGGGAACCCACGCAGTCACGGGGAGAACATGCAAACTCCACACAGAAAGATCCCGAGCCTGGGTTTGAACCCAGGACTGCAGGAACTTCGTATTGTGAGGCAGACGCACTAACCCCTCTCCCACCGTGCAGCCCTCACAACAAATCAATCAATCAATGTTTATTTATATAGCCCCAAATCACAAATGTCTCAAAGGACTGCACAAATCATTACGACTACAACATCCTCGGAAGAACCCACAAAAGGGCAAGGAAAACTCACACCCAGTGGGCAGGGAGAATTCACATCCAGTGGGACGCCAGTGACAATGCTGACTATGAGAAACCTTGGAGAGGACCTCAGATGTGGGCAACCCCCCCCCCCCCCCCCCCCCTCTAGGGGGACCGAAAGCAATGGATGTCTAACATGATGCTGTGAAAGTTCAATCCATAGTGGCTCCAACACAGCCGGGAGAGTTCAGTTCAAGCGGATCCAACACAGCAGCGAGAGTCCCGTCCACAGGAGACCATCTCAAGCGGAGGCGGATCAGCAGCGTAGAGATGTCCCCAACCGATACAGGCGAGCGGTCCATCCTGGGTCCTGACGAGCGGTCCATTCCTGGGTTTCGACTCTGGACAGCCAGTACTTCATCCATGGTCATCGGACCGGACCCCCTCCACAAGGGAGGGGGGGACATAGGAGAAAGAAAAGAAGTGGCAGATCAACTGGTCTAAAAAGGAGGTCTATTTAAAGGCTAGAGTATACAAATTAGTTTTAAGGTGAGACTTAAATGCTTCCACTGAGGTGGCATCTCGAACTGTTACCGGGAGGGCATTCCAGAGTACTGGAGCCCGAACAGAAAACGCTCTATAGCCCGCAGACTTTTTTTGGGTTCTAGGAATCACTAATAAGCCGGAGTCTTTTGAACGCAGATTTCTTGCCGGGACATATGGTACAATACAATCGGCAAAAACAAGGATAGTCAAATTTATTGTATTTATATTTTCACAACAGACATCTCATTCACGACAATTTACGCAAGTATCAAGTCTACAACCATCTTACTTGCCAACCCTACCGGATTTTCCGGGAGACTCCCGAAATTCAGCGCCTCTCCCGAAAACCTCCCGGAAGAATTTTTCTCCCGAAAATCTCCCGAAATTCAGCCGGAGCTGGGGGCCACGTCCCCTCCAGCTCCATGCAGACATGAGTGGGGACAGCTTGTTTTCAGGTCCGCTTTCCTGTTATATAAACAGCTTGCCTGCCCAATCATGTTGCAACATCTACGGATTTTAAGAAAAAACTGCACACACAAGGAGACGAAGCAGAAGAACGAGGAAGTTAAAGCCATGGCGACGCCGTCTGTAATAGAGTGATTCTATGTTGTCTGTTGCCATCTCCTGGTGAATGTTGGTTATAGCGTTAAGGGGTTGCTTTTTGATCGGCCAATGATTTACGTGGTGTTGTGCACCTGACGGCAAGTGACTCTCGCCAATACGCAAATGGCAGAACAAAGGTTACTCAAATAGTGAAAGGTAAGTGTTGTTGTTTCTTTTTCTTAGTAACCAGCAAGCACAGTACAGTTAGTAAAACAACTGTGTTTTTAATACTGTGTAAATGATAGGTGCCGTCTGAAATTCAACTATTTATTTTATTTATATATATAATAAAATAGATATATATTGCTAGAATTTGCTGAAAGTGAAGTATTTCATACATATATATTTATATGTATGTATATATATATATATATATATATATATATATATATATATATATATGTATATATTTATATATATATATATGAAATATATATGACATACTCGAGTAGGTGAATTATACTACTCCCCTCTTAACCACGCCCCCAACCACGCCTCCCCTCACCCCCGACCACGCCCCCCACCATCCACCTCATTTATTAAAAGTGAGCAAGCTTAACCCCGTTTTAGCAAGCCCACACCGACGTAGGTAAACCACCTCTAAAGAAACCTCGAATAGAATCCATCATCTGGTCGGCGTCCGTCTGTTTCGACTTCTTGGGCTGAGACAGAGAGACAGAGTAGAGGCATAAATCGTCGATCAAGAGAGAAAACAGGGTAGAAGAAATGAGCAACTGGGAAAAAGACAAGAGAACAATAGACACAACAACATCCATATGAACAACAGTAAGAGGTACGCTGTTAGTAATAATATCACTAACAACTAGAAAAGCACCCGCAGAGTGCAGAACTCTGGAAAGCTCTACGTTCCAATAGAAAATAATCATTTTAAATAGGGAAATGCTGATTTATTGTCCACTCACTGATCAGTATCGACCGATTTTCTTGAAATGCCTTGCAATTTTGATCACGCCAATCCCCTCTGGCTAATAAAGTATATTAGTTTTTTAGTCCCCCAGTGAAAAGCTAGGATCTAATTGTGTATCTCTATACACAGTGTAGAGCAGTTATGTTCAATTACAGCAGGGGTGTCAAACTCAAATACAGAGTGGGCACAAATTTAAAACTGAACAAAGCCGCGGGACGAGGTTGAACAAATGAACCTTTTAATAGGGACCCAAACAAGTTTTGCATTGAATATTGAACAAGTAAGGCTTATATAACTTTATAGAGACATGCAAAATCCAGTTTCAAATAATAATAAATAAAAAATATCAATGGCATATCTAATAAAATAAAAACACAAATTTAATGCCTTTTTTCGGCGGCTGGTTTGAGTTGGGGCGGGGTCTGGTGGTAGCGGGGGTGTATATTGTAGCGTCCCGGAAGAGTTAGTGATGCATGGGGTTCTGGATATTTGTCTGGTTGTGTTTATGTTGTGTTACGGTGCGGATGTTCTCCCGAAATGTGTTTGTCATTCTTGTTTGCTGTGGGTTCACAGTGTGGCGCATATTTGTAACAGTGTTAACCTTAATTATACACTTGTGTGTGTGTATGAGCCGCATATATTATGTGAGTGGGCCGGCAAGCTGTTTTTATGGAAGAAAAGCGGACGTGGCGACATGTAGAGAACGCCAAAAGCAGTGCTTTTACGGCACGCCCCCAATATTATTGTCCGGGTGGAAATCGGGAGAAATTCAGGAGGGGAACTGAACTTCGGGAGTCTCTCGGGAAAATTGGGAGGGTTGACGAGTATGAGTATTAGCGGTGAATGTGGTGTTACGGCGGCGGGCCAGCTCTAATGTTCATTTGATATTGCCTCAAGGGCCAAATGAAATTACACGGCGGGCCAAATTTGGTCCGCGGGCCAGAGTTTGACACCCATGCATTACAGCATATAGCACTCCGTATAAATATATGTACCATCCATCCATCCATCCATCTTCTTCCGCTTATACGAGGTCGGGTCGCGGGGGCAGCAGCCTAAGCAGGGAAGCCCAGACTTCCCTCTCTCCAGCCACTTCGTCTAGCTCTTCCCGGGGAATCCCGAGGCGTTCCCAGGCCAGCCGGGAGACATAGTCTTCCCAACGTGTCCTGGGTCTTCCCCGTGGCCTCCTACCAGCTGGACGTGCCCTAAACACCTCCCTAGGGAGGCGTTCGGGTGGCATCCTGACCAGATGACCGAACCACCTCATCTGGCTCCTCTCCATGTGGAGGAGCAGCGGCTTTACTTTGAGTTCCTCCCGGATGGCAGAGCTTCTCACCCTATCTCTAAGGGAGAGACCCAAACTCATTTGGGCCGCTTGTACCCGTGATCTTATCCTTTCGGTCATGACCCAAAGCTCATGACCATAGGTGAGGATGGGAATGTAGATCGACCGGTAAATTGAGAGCTTTGCCTTCCGGCTCAGCTCCTTCTTCACCACAACGGATCGATACAACGTCCGCATTACTGAAGACGCCGCACCGATCCGCCTGTCGATCTCACGATCCACTCTTCCCCCACTCGTGAACAAGACTCCTAGGTACTTGAACTCCTCCACTTGGGGCAGGGTCTCCTCCCCAACCCGGAGATGGCACTCCACCCTTTTCCGGGCGAGAACCATGGACTCGGACTTGGAGGTGCTGATTCTCATTCCGGTCGCTTCACACTCGGCTGCGAACCGATCCAGCGAGAGCTGAAGACCCCGGTCAGATGAAGCCATCAGGACCACATCATCTGCAAAAAGCAGAGACCTAATCCTGCGGTCACCAAACCGGAACCCCTCAACGCCTTGACTGCGCCTAGAAATTCTGTCCATAAAAGTTATGAACAGAATGGGTGACAAAGGACAGCCTTGGCGGAGTCCAACCCTCACTGGAAATGTGTCCGACTTACTGCCAGCAATGCGGACCAAGCTCTGGCACTGATCATACAGGGAGTGGACCGCCACAATAAGACATTCCGATACCCCATACTCTCTGAGCACTCCCCACAGGACTTCCCCAGGGACACGGTCGAATGCCTTCTCCAAGTCCACAAAGCACATGTAGCACATGGCACAACCAGTCTACATATATGTACCATTTTACAGTTAATACATGTGATTGGTATGTGTATTGGTATCGATCAATATCACTCCTGGAATCGGCAGCATACATTCCTAATCAGAAAATACCTACTTTTAAATAATCCTGAATGCCGACAGGGATCCAGATCACCAGCCAAATGTAATCACTTGTTTCTTATCATATCTTTTTGAGGTATTTTGCTAAAAAAACAATAAAAGTAAAATTGACCTTGCCCTGCTTCACAAACTCCTACACAGCAGCTGTGTTAAAGCAAACAGATTCACTATGTCTACCACACTATGTCTACCACACTGTGGATGCCAGCTCCTTCCTTTTGAATCTCTCAAGCTACCAACAGCTTATAACATTCATAAACCATTGTGGATGACATTGGGAACAAGGTGGGTGGAGTTTCTTGCCCAAAGACACAACGGCAGTTACTAAGTTGGCTGAACATGGATTTGAACTATTGAGTTTATGGATGACCACTCTACCATCTGGACCACACTTATGTTATTGTATTGCACGGCCAACTTTTGCTGCTATCTGAGTTTGATAGTGGTTTTGTAAGTTCCAGCCATTCATTTTTCATACCAATGTGCTTTTGTGTTAGTGCTAAGATGCTGAGATCATTTTTTGTTTGACAACCAGTCACGGTGGCGGAGGGGTTAGTGCGTCTGCCTCACAATACGAAGGTCCTGCAGTCCTGGGTTCAAATCCAGGCTCGGGATCTTTCTGTGTGGAGTTTGCATGTTCTCCCCGTGACTGCGTGGGTTCCCTCCGGGTACTCCGGCTTCCTCCCACTTCCAAAGACATGCACCTGGGGATAGGTTGATTGGCAACACTAAATTGGCCCTAGTGTGTGAATGTTGTCTGTCTATCTGTGTTGGCCCTGCGATGAGGTGGCGACTTGTCCAGGGTGTACCCCGCCTTCCGCCCGATTGTAGCTGAGATAGGCGCCAGCGCCCCCCGCGACCCCAAAAGGGAATAAACGGTAGAAAATGGATGGAAAATGGATGGAAAATGGATGGAACCAGTCAAGTTGCATTATTTAGGCCCACAGGGTATTTAAACCAACACTTTGAATATGACTAAACTAAAGACTCTTCAGTTAACTCGCAGTAACACACATCTTTTTGAAATGCTGGAAGAAGCAAAATATTCCAGAGAGAATTCTAATACTCCAATATCAGTCAGAAGTGAAGAACAAGACAACAATTCTTCTCAACTAAAGAGAACCTTAGAGGAAAATCTAATTTAAAACATTTATATGCACGTACAACACTTAAAACCTTTAGCATATCACTATGTGGAATTTAATTATGGAATGGATTAAGTAAAGAAGTTAAACATTGTACTGATATGATCCAGTTTAAGAGGCTGTTCACATTAATAGTGCTTACAGAGTATAAAGAAGAATAATTATGAGAAACACTTTCAAGTTTATTGAAAATAAGATTTTCTTCATCTCAGTATGTTGGTAATGACTGAATTAATTAGTTATATGTTACAGAACTGTTGTATTACTCATTCACGGATGTCATTTTACTATTTTGCTGTAAAAAGAGTCAATCAATGATTATTTATTCAGCCCTAAATCACTTGTGTCTCAAAGGGCTGCACAAACCACAACAACATCCTCGGTAGGAAAACTCACACCCAGTGGGTTGTCTGTGAAAAATGATGACTATGAGAAACCTTGGAGAAGACCGCATATGTGGGCAACTCCCCCCTCTGGAGGCGGCATAGCTCGGGTGGTAGAGTGGCCGTGCCAGCAACTTGAGGGTTGCAGGTTCGATTCCCGCTTCCGCCATCCTAGTCACTGCCGTTGTGTCCCTGGGCAAGACACTTTACCCACCTGCTCCCAGTGCCACCCACACTGGTTTAAATGTAACTTAGATATTGGGTTTCACTATGTAAAGTGCTTTGAGTCACTAGAGAAAAGCGCTATATAAATATAATTCACTTCACTTCACTTCAACTGAAAGCAATGGATGTCGAGCGGGTCTAACATGATACTGTGAAAGTTCAATCCATAGTGGCTCCAACACAGCCGTGAGAGTCCAGTCCTAAGTGGATCCAACACAGCAGAGAGAGTCCCGTCCATAGTGGAGCCAGCAGGAAACCACCCCAAGCGGAGGCGGATCAGCAGCGCAGAGATGTCCCCAGCCGGTACACAGGCGAGCGGTCCTTGCTGGTTCCCGACTCTGGACGAGCGGGCCATCCTGGGTCCCGACTCAGGACAGCCAGTACTTCATCCATGGTCACCGGACAGGACCCCCTCCACAAGGGAGAGTGGGACAGAGGAGAAAAAGAAAAGAAACGGCAGATCAACTGGTCTAAAAAGGGAGTCTATTTAAAGGCTAGAGTACACAAATTAGTATTAAGGTGAGACTTAAATGCTTCTACTGAGGTAGCATCTCGAACTGTTACCGGGAGGGCATTCCAGAGTACTGGAGCCCGAACGGAAAACGCTCTATAGCCCGCAGACTTTTTTTGGGCTCTAGGAATCACTAATAAGCCGGAGTCTTTTGAAGGCAGATTTCTTGCCGGGACATATGGTACAATACAATCGGCAAGATAGGATGGAGCTAGACCGTGTAGTATTTTATACGTAAGTAGTAAAACCTTAAAGTCACATTTTAAGTGCACAGGAAGCCAGTGCAGGTGAGCCAGTACAGGTGTAATGTGATCAAACTTTCTTGTTCTTGTCAAAAGTCTAGCAGCCGCATTTTGTACCAACTGTAATCTTTTAATGCTAGACATGGGGAGACCCGAAAATAATACGACGAGACATAACAAAAGCATGGATAATGATCTCAGCATCTTTAGTGGACAGAAAGGAGCAAATTTTAGTCAGTAAATGAATGTATATATTTGTGGGCACTCTGACGTGGGAAAGGGGTAGGATTAAATAACCTTTGCTTCTTCCTGCTCCTTTTCGGACATGATGTGATGTGAGGTGATATGAATAGACTGATGTATTGTGTTGTAAATGTGCTCATGTTCGAAGTAAACTAAGAAAGAAGAAGAAAGAAGTGTCAATCAATCAATCAATCAATGTTTATTTATATAGACCTAAATCACAAATGTCTCAAAGGACTGTACAAACCACTACGGCTACAACATCCTCGGAAGAATCCACATAAGGGCAAGGAAAACTCACACCCAGTGGGCAAGGAGAACTCACACCCGGTGGGACGCCAGTGACAATGATGACTATGAGAACCTTGGAGATGACCTCATATGTGGGCAACACCCCTACCCCCAGGGGACCGAAAGCAATGGATGTCGAGCGGGTCTAACATGATACTATGAAAGTTCAATCCATAGTGGATCCAACACAGCCACGAGAGTTCAGTTCAAAGCGGATCCAAGACTGCAGCGAGAGTCCCGTCCACAGGAAACCATCCCAAGCGGGGTCGGATCAGCAGCGTAGAGATATCCCCAACCGATACACAGGCCATCCTGTGTCCCGACTCTGAACAGCCAGTACTTCATCCATGGCCATCGGACCGGACCCCTTTCACAAGGGAGGGGGTGACAGAGGAGAAAAACAAAAGAAGTGGCAGATCAACTGTTCTAAAAAGGAGGTCTATTTAAAGGCTAGAGTATACAAATGAGTTTTAAGGTGAGACTTAAATGCTTCTACTGAGGTAGCATCTCGAACTGTTACCGGGAGGGCATTCCAGAGTACTGGAGCCCGAACGTCCAACAAACTAGATCGAAAAAATGGGGGGAAAAATCCATACTGTCATAAGGCACCAATGTATGTCCGTATTTCAATGATTCAAGGGCATCTTTCAAAAAGTGCAGGTGCTCCCCTTAATAAAAGTGTCGGAACATAATTCATGACTTTGAGGGACAATATTGTTTGGTGAGTTACAACATTTAATTGGAGGCTGCACACAATTTATTGTTGTCTGAAGTATTTGAGTCAATCCTGAAACTGTTATCCGTGGACAGTTTTGATGTGTTTTGAAAGGTATAAAAAAAAAACTGTGGTTTATATCCCTCGATCCACAAAGAAATTGAGATATTTTCAAACTGGACTTGTCAGGAAAATTGCCTGCTTGGTCTAGACTCCAACAGATTTATTTGCATGGAGAGAACCACTGGAGTCTATCAGAATTAATAGCTGTGGCGTTAAGAAAGGCTTATTTTCAGAGGCGGGCCTCAAAGCGTGTTCCCTTAGCCTGCAATGAGAGAAGAGAAGCCAGCACAGATGGTTGAGTGCGAAAGGCAGCAGACTTTTTCTCATGCCTTCAGATGAGAACACTCTTTCTTTGCTAATATTTAGCTCCTTCAAATGCTAATGGCGTGGCTTTGCTCTCCAAGGTTAGCACAACAACTGTGGGAAAGTCTTTGGACCGCCTGCGTTTGTTTACCAGATGAAAGTGGCTGCAAACGGGAAGCGGGAGTGAGGCCTCTTAAAGGCCTACTGAAATGAGATGTTCTTATTTAAAGGGGAACATTATCAGCAGACCTATGCAAGCGTCAATATATACCTTGATGGTACAGAAAAAAGACCATGTATTTTTTCAACCGATTTCCGAACTCTGAATGGGTGAATTTTGGCACAGTAAACGCCTTTCTGTTTGTCAGTCTTTGAGCGATGACGTCACCGAGGTAACACACCCGCCATTTTCATTTTCATATTACAAACACCGGGTCTCAGCTCTGTTATTTTCCGTTTTTTCGACAATTTTGGGGAACTTTGGAGACATCATGCCTCGTCGGTGTGTTGTCGGAGGGTGTAACAACACTAACTGGGAGGGATTCAAGTTGCACCACTGGCAAGAAATCTGCCACCAGACCCCCATTGAATGTACCAGAGTGTCTTCACATTTGACCGGCGATGCTAAGACAGACATGGCACAGAGATGTATGGATAACCTGCAGATGCATTTGCAACCATTAAGTCAACCAAATCACAAAGGTGAGTTTTGTTGATGTTGTTGACTTATGTGCTAATCAGACATATTTGGTCACGGCATGACTGCCAGCTAATCGATGCTAACATGCTACGCTAATCGATGCTAACATGCTATTTACGCTAGCTGTATGTACATTTGAAACTAGATACCCACATTTAATGCGAAACAAACACTTACCAATCGACGGATTTGAGTTGCTCCAGTGTGACAAGATGCGAAAGTCCTGATCGTTTGGTCCGCACATTTTACCGGCGATGCTAATAAGGCAGCCATGCTATGGGCCACTTCATTAGGTACACCCACGCTATGGCCGAATAGCGTCAATAGCTATTCGCTCAATAGCTTCAATTTCTTCTTCAATTTCGTTTTTCGCTATCTGCCTCCATACTTCGACCATCTGTTTCAATACATGCGTAATCTGTTGAATCGCTTAAGCCGCTGAAATCCGAGTCTGAATCCGAGCTAATGTCGCTATATGTTGCTGTGGTAACCGCCATGTTGTTTGTATTGGCAGCCCTGTATGACATCACAGGGAAATGGATAGTGGTTTCGAAGATAGCGAAAATAAGACACTTTAAAGCTTTATTTAGGGATATTCCGGGACCGGTAAAATTTTGCAAAAAAACTTCAAAAAATACAACAAGCCACTGGGAACTGATTTTTATTGTTTTTAACCCTTTTGAAATTGTGATAATGTTCCCCTTTAAACGGGAATTGCAGGTCCATTTTATGTGTCATACTTGATCATTTCGCGATATTGCCATATTTTTGCTGAAAGGATTTAGTAGAGATAATCGACAATAAAGTTGGCCACTTTTGGTACTTCCTGAAAAAGCCGCGCCTTTACGGGAAGTCGCAGACGATGACGTCGCAAGTGTGGGGACTCCTCACATATTCACTTTGATTTTAATGGGAGCCTCCAACAAAAACAGTTATTCGGACCAGTGTTAATTTTGTTGACGAAAAATTTTCGTCATAGTTATCGTCAACGACCTTTTTTTTCTGAATAAAACGAGACAATAACTAAATAAAAAAATATTTAGGTGGACCAAGACGATGACGAGGTGTATTGACATATTCGTCAACGAATAAAAACGAGACGAAAATGTCTGCCAGAGACGAGAACCAATCGGAACTCATTTCGTTAGGAAGAGGCGGGAGGAGTCGGGAAGAGAACCAATCAGAGCGACGCGGTAAGGAAGTTACGTAAACGTAGTTTGCGTTTGAGAAGACAACTTGTCAACGCCGGGGAGGAAGAGGAGAGAGGACATATGGGGAAATGTTATATTTGACGTCAAAGATAACAAGACGCAGTGTAAGAAATGCAGCGCGAGGATTACGGGGAAAAACACAACAAACTTGAAGCGACATTTACAGTCGAATCACCCCGAAATCCACACACCGGTAAGCATTTTGCAGCCCTTTGAGACACTAGTGATTTAGGGCTATATAAATGAACATTGATTGATTGATTTTCCACAACATACAACTCACTCGACGTTATCCCGTTTATTACACGGCTTACCCGTGAAATACTAAATTTGAGACATGATTTTCATCAAAATACGACTTGTATCGGTGATTTTTCCGCTGTTTTGCTTCGACTTTCAGAAATGAAGTGAATTATATTTATATAGCGCTTTTCTCAAGTGACTCAAAGCGCTTTACATAGTGATACCCAATATCTAAGTTCCATTTAAACCAGTGTGGGTGGCACTGGGTGCAGGTGGGTAAAGTGTCTTGCCCAAGGACACAACGGCAATGACTAGGATGGCTGAAGCGGGAATCGAACCTGCAACCCTCAAGTAGCTGGCACGGCCGCTCTACCAACCGAGCTATACCATATCACCCTTTAAACGACTAAATCTACTGTAGTTTTCGTCGACTATAGTCTTATGATATTGCGTCAACTAAAACTAGACTAAAACTAAAACAAATTAAATAACTAAATTATGACTAAAACTAAAGTTACATTTTAGTCAAAGGACTATGACTAAAACTAAATCAAATTTTGCTGTCAAAATTAACACTGGGAAAACGACAATTTCCCCATTAATTTGAGCGAGGATGAAAGATTCGTGTTTGAGGATATTGATAGCAACGAACTACAAAAAACAAACAAACAAAAAAACAAAAACGAGTTAAAAAAACAGAAATGCGGTAGCATTGGGACGTATTACGATGTTTTTAGACACATTTACTAGGATAATTCTGGGAAATCCCTTATCTTTCTATTGTGTTGCTAGTGTTTTAGTGAGTTTTATAGTACCTGATAGCCGGAGGGGTTTGTCCACGGGTGTGTTGACGCGCAGTGTCTCACGGGTGTCGACGGCAGCTGTACGGACGACACGAGGGGTGTGGTTAAGAGGGGAGGAGTATATTTACATCCATCCATCCATCCATTTCCTACCGCTTATTCCCTTTGAGGTCGCGGGGTGCGCTGGTGCCTATCTCAGCTACAATCTGGCGGAAGGCGGGGTACACCCTGGACAAGTCACCACCGTATGTGTAGAAATCTTTATTTATAATTGAATCCCTTGTTTATTTTTCAACCAGTTTTTAGTTATTTTTATATCTTTTGTTCCAAATAGTTCAAGAAAGACCACTACAAATGAGCAATATTTTGCACTGTTATGCAATTTAATAAATCAGAAACTGATGACATAGTGCTATATTTTACTTCTTTATCTTTTTTCTTTTCAACCAAGAATGCTTTGCTCTGATTAGGGGGTAGTTGAATTAAAAACATGTTCACAGGGGGTACATCTCTGAAAAAAGGTTGAGAACCACTGCTCTAAAAGCCGTAGATGTTATTGTCACATATGCATGCACAGTAAATGACAGTATTGTCCTGTTTAAGAGTGTCACAACATTGCTGTTTACGACAGACAAACTGCTTTACTGTAGACGAAAACGTGACTGCTGTTGTTGTGTGTTGTTGCCGCGCTGGGAGGACGTTAATGAGACTGCCTAACAATAAACCCACATAAGAAACCAAGAACTCGCCCTCGATCATTCTACAGTTATAACGTCATTGGGCAGGCACTCTGTTTATATTGTGGGAAAGCGGACGTGAAAACAGGCTGTCGACACGTCACTCTGGTCCGCATGGAGCTGGAGGGGGCGTGGCCTCCAGCTCCGCCTGAATTTCGGGAGTTTCCCGGGAAATCCGGGAGGGTTGGCAAGTATGTTTGGGTCTCCATCATTTTTTGGGGCTTTGACGCGCACACACACACACACACACACACACACACACACACACACACACACACACACACACACACATGAATGAGACCATCACCTTAAATAAATATGATGTGACGGAGCATATCACATAACACAAGAGAGCATTAAAGGGTGTACTCACACTGGGCCATTCAAACCGTACAGGACTTGGGTGGTATTCCTCCTTCCTACCTCACCCCGGCCCCGGCTGGCCTTCGCTCACACTGACTATTGTTCGTCAGGCCGTTTGCTTTTGCCTTCACTTGTACTCGGCTATATTACGGCAATTTCCTGACTATGGGCCTGATCAACTAAACTCCAAAGAACACATACTAAATAAACTATACAATTATTGGTGATCTACTAAGACTGTGTGTACAATTAACAAGTGAAAAAGTGGTGCAGACCATCCTATTACATTTTTTCGTGTATATCACCATGGAGACCGTCCACATTTATGGCGTTATATAGTCCAACCTGACGTCACCTATTGGGTGACGTCATACGCAAATACGGTGTTAGTTTTCACTGTTATGCTGATGAATAAAACGAACAACATGTTTACTTGACCCTCTTCCTGGGAAACTGATCAAGGAGCTCTTTGTATTATTAGGTCCATCAGTGCTAAATATTATAAACTTATCACTTTCCTCGGGCACTGTTCCCCTAGCATTCAAAAAAGCGGTTATTCATCCTCTTCTTAAAAGACCTAACCTCGATTCTGACCTCATGGTAAACTAACAACCGGTGTCTCACCTTCCCTTTATTTCAAAAATCCTCGAAAAAATTGTTGCGGAGCAGTTAAATGAACACTTAGCGTCTAACAATCTATGTGAAACCTTTCAATCCGGGTTCAGGGCAAATCACTCCACTGAGACAGCCCTCGCAATAATGACTAATGATCTATTGCTAACGATGGATTCTGATGCGTCATCTATGTTGCTGCTCCTCGATCTTAGCGCTGCTTTCGATACTGTCGATCATAATATTTTATTAGAACGTATCAAAACACAAATTGGTATGTCAGACTTAGCCCTGTCTTGGTTTAACTCCTATCTTACTGATAGGATGCAGTGTGTCTCCCATAACAATGTGACCTCGGACTACGTTAAGGTAACGTGTGGAGTTCCCCAGGGTTCGGTCCTTGGCCCTGCACTCTTCAGCATCTACATGCTGCCGCTAGGTGACATCATACGCAAATACGGTGTTAGCTTTCACTGTTATGCTGATGACACCCAACTCTACATGCCCCTAAAGCTGACCAACACGCCGGATTGTAGTCAGCTGGAGGCGTGTCTTAATGAAATTAAACAATGGATGTCCGCTAACTTTTTGCAACTCAACGCCAAAAAAACGGAAATGCTGATTATCGGTCCTGCTAGACACCGACCTCTATTTAATGATACAACTCTAACATTTGACAACCAAACAATTAAACAAGGCGACACGGTAAAGAATCTGGGTATTATCTTCGACCCAACTCTCTGCTTTGAGTCACACATTAAAAGCATTACTAAAACGGCCTTCTTTCATCTCCGTAATATCGCTGAAATTCGCTCCATTTTGTCCACTAAAGACGCCGAGATCATTATCCATGTGTTTGTTACGTCTCGTCTCGACTACTGTAACGTATTATTTTCGGGTCTCCCCATGTCTAGCATTAAAAGATTACAGTTGGTACAAAATGCGGCTGCTAGACTTTTGACAAGAACAAGAAAGTTTGATCACATTACACCTGTACTGTATATACCTTTATATACATATATACATACATATATACCTGTACTGTATATACCTTTATATACATATATACATACATATATACCTGTACTGTATATACCTTTATATACATATATACATACATATATACCTGTACTGGCTCACCTGCAATGGCTTCCTGTGCACTTAAGATGTGACTTTAAGGTTTTACTACTTACGTATAAAATACTACACGGTCTAGCTCCATCCTATCTTGCCGATTGTATTGTACCATATGTCCCGGCAAGAAATCTGCGTTCAAAAGACTCCGGCTTATTAGTGATTCCTAGAGCCCA
Source organism: Nerophis ophidion (assembly GCF_033978795.1). NCBI lineage: Eukaryota > Metazoa > Chordata > Actinopteri > Syngnathiformes > Syngnathidae > Nerophis > Nerophis ophidion. The sequence continues at coordinate 67,911,813 of NC_084621.1, forward strand.
AAAAAAGTCTGCGGGCTATAGAGCGTTTTCCGTTCGGGCTCCAGTACTCTGGAATGCCCTCCCGGTAACAGTTCGAGATGCTACCTCAGTAGAAGCATTTAAGTCTCACCTTAAAACTAATTTGTATACTCTAGCCTTTAAATAGACCTCCTTTTTTAGACCAGTTGATCTGCCGCTTCTTTTCTTTTTCTCCTCTGTCCCCCCCTCCCTTGTGGAGGGGGTCCAGTCCGATGACCATGGATGAAGTACTGTCTGTCCAGAGTCGAGACTCAGGATGGACCGCTCGTCGGGACCCAGGATGGACCGCTCGCCTGTGTATCGGTTGGGGACATCTCTACGCTGCTGATCCGCCTCCGCTTGGGATGGTTTCCTGTGGACGGGACTCTCGCTGCTGTGTTGGATCCGCTTTGAACTGAACTCTCGCGGCTGTGTTGGAGCCACTATGGATTGAACTTTCACAGTATCATGTTAGACCCGCTCGACATCCATTGCTTTCGGTCCCCTAGAGGGGGGGGGGGGGGTTGCCCACATTTCATTTGAGGTCCTCTCCAAGGTTTCTCATAGTCATCATTGTCACTGGCGTCCCACTGGGTGTGAGTTTTTCTTGCCCTTATGTGGGTTCTTCCGAGGATGTCGTAGTCGTAGTGGATTGTACAGTCCTTTGAGACATTTGAGATTCAGGGCTATATAAATAAACATTGATTGATTGATTGATTGATTGAAAAGTACACTTCACCGCAACCCCAAAAGGGACAAGCAACAGAAAATGGATGGATGGATATTCCAATTCAGGCTTTATAATATTGGCTGTATGCTCCAAATAGGACCAAGACCTATCCATCGATCTAGATGCTGATCCTGGACATAGATTGATGTTTAAATATGTTCACAATAACTAATAATGAGAAGTTACAGGTAACACAGTTGAAGGTACTTCAAGTAACACACTCCACTGGAGAGATGACATTCAAGATATTCTGTCACAAACGTCTGCATAATTTGCGTTTCTTGCTGTTCAGTCTTCAATTGCTCTTCCCGTTTCCTCCCTTCCACATTAAGCAGAAATTATGTTGTTGTAATTACAGTCTAGTGCCATTGCAAAAACCCATAAAAATCCAAAGAAACAACACAACCACAAAAAAAAAACCAGCCTACAACACATTTATGGAGTTAATTAGCGTGAGGACATGGTGACAGTTCTTCTTGTTGTTTATTTAGAAACAAACAAACATATAAAAAGGCCTTTTGTCCTCATGCAAACCGTCTTTTTAGTTTTGTGGAAAAAGAAAGGCTTTTTTTTGGAGACTGCAGACTTTTTGAAACTATTTTGGTTTTTGAGATAAAAAATTATTTTTTTCAAAACAGGATAATAAAAGGACAATCTTTTTAACATATATTAACGAAATATCCACGCACACGTGGTGTTGGACTGGGATGTTTGGAATGACCTGCGCTGGTGCTGGACGATTATGTCAAAAGTAGTTATGATTATTTTGATTGATAATGAAATTACGATTAAAGGGGAACATTATCACAATTTGTATACTCTAGCCTTTAAATAGACTCCCTTTTTAGACCAGTTGATCTGCCGTTTCTTTTCTTTTTCTTCTATGTCCCACTCTCCCTTGTGGAGGGGGTCCGGTCCGATCCGGTGGCCATGTACTGCTTGCCTGTGTATCGGCTGGGGACATCTCTGCGCTGCTGATCCGCCTCCGCTTGGGATGGTTTCCTGCTGGCTCCGCTGTGAACGGGACTCTCGCTGCTGTGTTGGATCCGCTTTGGACTGGACTCTCGGGACTGTGTTGGATCCATTATGGGTTGAACTTTCGCAGTATCATGTTAGACCCGCTCGACATCCATTGCTTTCCTCCTCTCCAAGGTTCTCATAGTCATCATTGTCACCGACGTCCCACTGGGTGTGAGTTTTCCTTGCCCTTATGTGGGCCTACCGAGGATGTCGTGGTGGTTTGTGCAGCCCTTTGAGACACTAGTGATTTAGGGCTATATAAGTAAACATTGATTGATTGATTGATTGATTCTGAGGCTAATCAAAAATAAATAAAATACTTCCTACCATTAATGCGACTTCTTGAACAGGTGTGGTAGAAACCGGATGGATGGATGAAAATGCATGATAATGTTTTATATTTTGAACGTTATTTTTGACACTGTGATTACCAGGGAAATTATTCATTACTTATCGTGTTAAGCAATGTCAGCTAAGATTTATATGAGAGCCAGATGCAGTCATCTGGCTCTAGAGCCATAGGTTCCCTACCCCTGGACTAAAACAATAATATCAGAATCAGTCTTTTATTTTAATTAAATTGTGCAAGTGTGCCTGATGCTGAGATTGGTAGGAATATTTCCTGAAAAAAACTATGAGTCATTTAAGTTGGAAACATTAAGCCTTGGATTTTGGAAACATTTTATCTTTTAAAAAATGTTTTTATTTATTTTTCTTGTATCTAGAGAACACAACTCCCATGTCCCGAAACACTTTGAACTCTGTTTATCACCTCAAATGCCTCAGTGTTACATAAAAGACTTATTGATATAAAACAAACTACGCAGAACAAAAGCAATGATGGCTTTGATCATAGCCCGTGCATATTGACTTATAAAAAAAAACTCCTCTGTGTATCTTGTGTTTTGTTGAAGATAAAATACATGATTAATTATACATCAAAAGGCATGAAAAATGTAGACTCGCCCTTAAAAGATTCCACAATAGTCTCTTGCTGAGCATTTTCTGAGGCAAACAACTCATATCATACTTTAGAACTGTAATAAAGTACCGTCTTTTCAGCATCTTCATAATGTATTATTCACTTCTAGTTGCCAAAGGGAGACTCTAAGGACGTTAAGACACCACTACAATATTAATTTAGGTAAGTAGAAACACACTAACACACACACACACAGACGAACACACTGAATTCTTAAAAACCAACTGACAAACCTCTTTGGGTCAAAGTGACATTTGCATTGTCTTGTCTTTGGGATGTTTTCTTTTTCGAAAACCCATCATTTCGGTGTTCAAGTTCACACACATCAAGTGTTTTTATAGTCCAAACAGCGGACATGCTCAGTGCTATTTAGAATTACAATAGCGCAGTTCTGAGATAAAACACACTGTGTGACAAACGTCTTGGGAAACACGTTTTAATCATTTAATTAATCAGTAATAATTGCCTTCCAAGTCGCCTGTATTTTTGCAGTGGGACTATGCTCCGGTGTGGAAAGCAAAGTCCACAAAGGGTACGGTTGGATAAGTTTGGTGTGGAGGAACAGAAGACGAAGTCCACAGAAACATCGGTATACCTAGCTGACGGAAGGGAGATGGAGTAGTTGGTTACAAGAATGAAACAAAAAAAACAAAGAAAACAAGTGACAATAATGGAAAGAAAAAGATCAGGAAGCCTAAATAGTTCAATCAATCAATCAAGCATTTAAGTCTCACCTTAAAACTCATTTGTATACTCTAGCCTTTAAATAGACTCCCTTTTTAGACCAGTTGATCTGCCGTTTCTTTTCTTTTTCTTCTATGTCCCACTCTCCCTTGTGGAGGGGGTCCGGTCCGATCCGGTGGCCATGTACTGCTTGCCTGTGTATCGGCTGGGGACATCTCTGCGCTGCTGATCCGAGGATGTCGTAGTGGTTTGTGCAGCCCTTTGAGACACTAGTGATTTAGGGCTATATAAGTAAACATTGATTGATTGATTGAATCAATGTTTACTTATATAGCCCTAAACCACTAGTGTCTCAAAGGGCTGCACAAACCACTACGACATCCTCGGTAGGCCCACATAAGGGCAAGGAAAACTCACACCCAGTGGGACATCGGTGACAATGATGACTATGAGAACCTTGGAGAGGAGGAAAGCAATGGATGTCGAGCGGGTCTAACATGATACTGTGAAAGTTCAATCCATAATGGATCCAACACAGCCGCGAGAGTCCAGTCCAAAGCGGATCCAACACAGCAGCGAGAGTCCCGTCCACAGCGGAGCCAGCAGGAAACCATCCCAAGCGGAGGCGGACCAGCAGCGCAGGGATGTCCCAAGCCAATACACAGGCGAGCGGTCAATCCTGGGTCCCGACTCTGGACAGCCAGTACGTCATCCATGGCCAACGGATCGGACCGGACCCCCTCCACAAGGGAGAGTGGGACATAGGAGAAAAAGAAAAGAAACGGCAGATCAACTGGTCTAAAAAGGGAGTCTATTCAAAGGCTAGAGTATACAAATGAGTTTTAAGGTGAGACTTAAATACTTCTCCTGAGGTATGTCAGTATGTGTGTGTTTTATGCCGGAAGTCTCATGAAACCAAACAAAGCTTATATCCTGGTGGTAGTCCTTTCTCTCTGGCACTCATCCAGGGTGGACGCTCCCCTTTCCTCTCACTTATCTCTCCTGCTTGCTTCTTTGTTTTGTCTTTTCTTAACTTTCTTGTTGCCATCTTTTTGCACTATCTAATTTAAACATTGGAACTATTTAACTGGCCTCAACACACTTGACAAGATCTTGGGTTTGGGGGACCCTGCTCTCGTGACGAAGCTGGACACACGACGGACTCTTGGAAGAAGGAGGGCCGCGTGCCTGGCGACCCCCTGAAGATATCCACCTATTCGGAACTATGACAACAGGACATCTGCTGATTGAAGTAAGCGTTGCTCTGGTTTGTCGACAAATTGGAAGTTGATTGCAGTCTTCAAAGTACCCCAAAGCTGCCACAAATGATTGGAGGATGCGGGAAGAACTGTGGACTACATCGGACTGTCTACCCCGCAGTTTTGAGGACCAGTCATAGACAATTTAGAGTGAAAAGCAAATGTTATTGTCACCCGCATAAGAATCATTCTTGCTGTATTTTTATGTTTTAATAATCCAGTTATTATGTAAAATTTGACATATAAACTTGCAAAATGATTTCTACTACCTGTACACCAAAACAAAAATACATCTTGAGAAAAGATGTATTTTCACTTTTGGAACATTTATTTAACAGCCATCATTAATTGTACAAAACAATAGGATTTTTTTTTTTCCTCTTCTTTTTTTTAATACAACATGCAAAGAAGGAACATGTAATGGATCTTTTGACTGAATACAGATTGAAATACTCCTGAAGATTAGCCTCTTTAAATCTGGACATTTATTTAAGTGCCAGGTGCCCAACAAAAACCAACACTCCCTGTCTGGAATGTTCAACAGTTTATGGCAGGGGTGCCCATTACGTCGATCTCGGAGGGTGTGTCAGTCGATCTCAAGCCAGGCATTAAAAAATGTACATAAAAATGAGCAATCATCAATCATACCAAGACTTCACTTTCGTCAGTTGTTTGACATTCTCGGCACCCGAGGATCTTGTGAGATGACGCTGGCTGCTGCGAGCTCATATTTAAGAAAAAAATCACTAACAGGGCGGACGCTGGGAAACACATTTTATTTCTAGAGACTCCGTACCTACTGTCAAAACTCTAAAGAGCGACTGCACACTTCCTGTCTTCACCATAAAAGACCTGTTTCATCCTGCCTGTGCTAACAAAATAAGAGTCTCAGAAAGCTAGCAAGCTACGGAGTTTGATGCCAATGTGTTTCTCCCCCGCCCTCAGCGACCACTTTCTCACTTGCTTGCCCACCCGCACACTCACTGACGTCACTCACCTGCTGCCAGACATTAAAGGGCCACACACATATGCTACTCTCATAACAAAGTGTTTAAAAAGGAGTATGCAAGTTGGACAAATGAGATGCCAAATCCAACCACTTTCATGTGGTATTGGACAGAAAGGAGGACTTTTTTTTTCCTCCATTTGAAAATGCGGACGTTATCAGACGGGCTGCGTCCTCGAGGGGCTATTGCTAAAGATGGAACATTTGGCAGAAATACCAGACAATTCCACAGACTTTATGGCTGGCTCACATCGTGGTCACTCCGTGATCACGTACGACCGCCAGACACTTCTGGATGTGGACATATCGGGCCGTTTTGGACTGATGGACGCGTGCGTGCTAAACATGCTAACTAGCATGGGAATACGTCGGCGGCTACATCCAGCGGCCCGTGAAGCAGGGGAGTCTAGTAGCAGCGGGGGCCGTCTACGGAGCAGACGCCAGCGGTGTGATCGGAAACGCGGATGTCGAGCGGGGCTAAAAACAAAGCAGAAGGCTAATCCCCACAGAACACCACTTCCCTCCATCCTGAAGACCCGCCGTTTCTTTTCTTTTTCTTCTATGTCCCACTCTCCCTTGTGGAGGGGGTCCGGTCCGATCCGGTGGCCATGTACTGCTTGCCTGTGTATCGGCTGGGGACATCTCTGCGCTGCTGATCCGCCTCCGCTTGGGATGGTTTCCTGCTGGCTCCGCTGTGAACGGGACTCTCGCTGCTGTGTTGGATCCGCTTTGGACTGGACTCTCGCGACTGTGTTGGATCCATTATGGATTGAACTTTCACAGTATCATGTTAGACCCGCTCGACATCCATTGCTTTCCTCCTCTCCAAGGTTCTCATAGTCATCATTGTCACCGACGTCCCACTGGGTGTGAGTTTTCCTTGCCCTTATGTGGGCCTACCGAGGATGTCGTGGTGGTTTGTGCAGCCCTTTGAGACACTAGTGATTTAGGGCTATATAAGTAAACATTGATTGATTGATTGACTGTCTAATTCCAATCAATGCAAGTCATCAGAATCAGGTAATACACCAACTTATATTCTTGTCTTCATGAAAGAAAGGAATCTATGTGTGTTAAACATGCTTGTATTATCATTAAACACCATTAACTTGTTAACAAAAATGTCTCTTTCATAAATAAATAAATATAAATGATATATATAAATGAGGTAGATCTCCTCGACTTGGTCAATTGAAAAGTAGCTCGCCTGCAGAAAAAGTGTGAGCGCCCCTGGTTTATGGCATAAAACAATTGGGAGCATTTTTACCTCCAGAAGATTAGGCTCTTAAATTCTGGACATTTTTTGTCTCAAACAGGCCAAGTTACAGCTGTGGCTCGCTCGTTAGTGACGTCAGCTGCAGCCGTTAACGAGGAGCTTCTCCCGCTCTTTCCGCCCTCACGTCACTATCCAATCGGAGACGAGCTTCAGCTGCGCACTTTTCGAGAGCACTTTTTGAAATGAAAAATTAGGCGGACTGTACAATGAGAAAGAAGTAGCCGACAACTACAAGTCTGCGGTTAGAGGAGGTTGTGGTAATGACACAATGCTTAAATTATTAATATTATTCTATCAATCATATTTATCAATAGCTGTAAAGTGAGGAGGGAAACAAAAAATCTTCCAAACAAATTATTAAAATTGTAGCCTAAATTTTTGTTTATGCCTACAATGATTTTTTTTTTTGGTGTGAAAACATTTTTATCACGTCAATTTGCATTGTTTCACCATTGATTGATGATTGATTGATTGACCAATCATGTTAAAAGTACAGCATACACTTGTAAAGTGACTTACACATTTTTTATTTTTTATTTTTCAAAACAAACTGACTTAAACTACAGTTTTCACAATATTTTCATGTCAAATTAACAAAATAGTTTTGTATCACAATATTTCTCAGTTTTTGTTACCAATATTTGTAATTTTCACAACTAAATTTGATTCTAATCACATGTTGTTGTTGCACATATAACAAAAACATTCTGTTTAATAGTTTATAAAAGTTCACTGTAATTTAAACAAAAATATATATTTTTGCGTTTACAATACTTATCCGTAGTGATTTTACATAGTTTTTATGTCAATTTCACAGTCATTTCTTACAGTGCAACAAACTCCCTTTTTCTCTCTCATGGACACACACCTGTTGTTGTTGACTTCGGACTAGCAACTGCAATACATCAAGGCCATGGAACAGAGACAAACTACACCCACACACACACACACACACACACACACACACACATCCACAAAAATATACGCCACACATACACACCCCATCCCCCCAACCCAAACGCCCTCGACGCAAATCCCATAGGGGTGCTGAATGAATGCTCAGCGCCTGAGAGCTGCGACCTACCACCATGACCTTGAACTACCTTCCCTCTGTTGCTAGGTATCTCGAGATGTATGTTGTAATATGTATATGTGCTTTGCTATTGAGGTTTTTTCCCACTCCAGACTGGGCCCCCTTAGGAGCCCAGTCTGGATTGTATTTTTTTTACTCATCCTTCCCCAGCGTTTACCTTTTTCCCATCTTTTACGGGGCGCCTTATGGCAACCCATCGGCGTTCTTGTTCTGTAACCCTGCAGACTGTTTGTTTGTCTAATCTTGAACAGGTTTGTGCTGAAAACAAAGTTTCGTTGTACTTGTGCAATGACAATAAAGACCTATCCTATCCTTTTAACAACCCTCTTGGCTTGATTGAATCATCTTCTGATGATTATTTTGGCTTAAAATTAGTTATTGGGTGCATTTTGACAATCTCTCCAGGAATTTGTTGCGATCGGGCCAATTCATGCACATTCTACCAATCCCTGCGAATGATTGGCAGCTTTGCAACTCTGTCCAATACTCGCAACTTGTCTCAGAGCGGCACTCAAACGCACACGTTGGCTATCTAATCAAAAAATACGTTAGCTTTTTTGTGTAGGCAAAGCATTGACAGCAATGTGTAACAATATATCAAGTCTTTATTGCTCAAACGGCACAAGTGTCGTCCCTCCTCATAGCTCAGACCTACTATCAGATTCTGTCTATGGTACTAAGCCTTAGTCCTCCCTTCCTAGTTCACACATATTTGTACATTTAATCAACCTTTATATATCTACAGTAAATACATTAGGAACATATTTTCATTTACAATGCTGACCAAGCAAAGAGGCGCGAGATGATTTTTACCATGAATTGATCAACGTGGACCATGACTTAAACTAGTTGAACAACTTATTCGGGCGTTGCCGTTTAGTGGTCAATTGTACGGAATATGTACTGTACTGTGCAATCTACTAATAAAAGTTTCAATCAATCAATCAATGTAGAAGTGTGATGATAATCTCATCTCTCATTTCCCGACAAAAATTAGTTATTGATCTGTCTAGAGAGTTCACAAATACTCTTCACTTGCTGGGGTTAATGTGTTGGAACATAAATATTCTCTAGGATGGACTAGCGCTTATCAAGTGTCGTTGTTTAGTTATGTTCTGTTAGTTTTGGACTCCTTTAGTTCCTGTTGTGTGCACTCCTGGGTTTATTTTGGTCACCATGGGGATTAATTGGGTCCACCTGCCTCTGGTTAGTGGTCCCACGCTCAGCTGCTGTCAACCACTAATCAGAGGTATTATTCAATCAATCAATCAATGTTTATTTATATAGCCCCAAATCACAAATGTCTCAAAGGACTGCACAAATCATTACGACTACAACATCCTCGGAAGAACCCACAAAAGGGCAAGGAAAACTCACACCCAGTGGGCAGGGAGAATTCACATCCAGTGGGACGCCAGTGACAATGCTGACTATGAGAAACCTTGGAGAGGACCTTAGATGTGGGCAACCCCCCCCCCCCTCTAGGGGACCGAAAGCAATGGATGTCGAGCGGGTCTAACATGATACTGTGAAAGTTCAATCCATAGTGGCTCCAACACAGCCGCGAGAGTTCAGTTCAAGCGGATCCAAGACAGCAGTGAGAGTCCCGTCCACAGGAAACCATCTCAAGCGGAGGCGGATCAGCAGCGTAGAGATTTCCCCAACCGATACACAGGCGAGCGGTCCATCCTGGGTCCCGACGAGCGGTCCATCCTGGGTCTTGACTCTGGACAGTCAGTACTTCATCCATGGTCATCGGACCGGACCCCCTCCACAAGGGAGGGGGGGACATAGGAGAAAGAAAAGAAGCGGCAGATCAACTGGTTTAAAAAGGAGGTCTATTTAAAGGCTAGAGTATACAGATGAGTTTTAAGGTGAGACTTAAATGCTTCTACTGAGGTAGCATCTCGAACTGTTACCGAGAGGGCATTCCAGAGTACTGGAGCCCGAACGGAAAACGCTCTATAGCCCGCAGACTTTTTTTGGGCTCTAGGAATCACTAATAAGCCGGAGTCTTTTGAACGCTTGCCTTTGCCAGTCAGTAAGCCTGGTGTCATTGTTTGCTTATGCTACAGTGACGTACGTTTTTGTTTGTTCATGCCACAGCTAGTAAGTTTTCTTTGCCATATTCTATGCTACGTATTTGCTTTAGCTCCAAGTGCGATCAGCGTGTTGTGCCTTCGCCTTGTTTCCCGATTTTTTTGTACCTTTTTGAGTTTCGATGAATAAATCGTGTTTTCACCTGCACGCCTTGTCCGGAGTAGTCCGCCTGCCTTGCTGGGAGAACGACCCCTGTCCAAACCACGTCGTGACATCAGGCGTAAAGTAAACATGAAGAATGACAGGTGAACAAAAGGGAAGCCTCTGGTGGTGTTTGTCGCTGATATTAGTTCTAATAATTAAAACAGTACAGTAATTTGACGGAGCTCTGAGTATGTGCTTTTACTGCCTTCTATATTTTTAAATCCAAGTCTGCTGTATAAAGAGTAAGCAACCATAAAGTATTTTTTCGTTGCAGTCCTGTGCTTTTGAGATTATAGGATACAATAAATACAAACCCCGTTTCCATATGAGTTGGGAAATTGTGTTAGATGTAAATATAAATGGAATACAATGATTTGCGAATCATTTTCAAGCCATATTCAGTTGAATATGCTACAAAGACAACATATTTAATGTTCAAACTGATAAACATTTTTTTGTTTTGGCAAATAATCATTAACTTTAGAATTTGATGCTAGCAACATGTCACAAAGAAGTGGGGAAGGGTGGCAATAAATACTGATGAAGTTGAGGAATGCTCATCAAACACTTATTCGGAACATCCCACAGGTGTGCAGGCTAATTGGGAACAGGTGGGTGCCATGATTGGGTATAAAAGCAGCTTCCCAAAAAATGCTCAGTCTTTCACAAGCAAGGATGGGGCGAGGTACACCCCTTTGTCCACAACTGTGTGAGCAAATAGTCAAACAGTTTAAGAACAACGTTTCTCAAAGTGCATTTGCAAGAAATTTAGGGATTTCAACATCTACGCTCCATAATATCATCAAAAGGTTCAGAGAATCTGAAGAAATCACTCCACGTAAGCAGCATGGCCGGAAACCAACATTGAATGACCGTGACCTTCCATCCCTCAAACAGCACCGTATCAAAAACCGACATCAATCTCTAAAGGATATCACCACATAGGCTCAGGCACACTTCAGAAAACCACTGTCACTAAATACAGTTTGTCGCTACATCTGTAAGTGCAAGTTAAAGTTCTAATATGCAAAGCGAAAGCCATTTATCAACAACATTCTAGAAAAGCCGCCGGCTTCTCTGGGCCCGAGATCATCTAAGATGGACTGATGCAAAGTGGAAAAGTGTTCTGTGGTCTGACAAGTCCATATTTCAATTTTTTGGGGGGGATATATTCAACATCGTGTCATCCGGACCAAGGGGGAAGCGAACAATCCAGACTGTTATTGACACAAACTTCAAAGGCCAGCATCTGTGATGGTATGGGGGTGCATTAGTGCCCAAGGCATGGGTAACTTACACATGTGTGATGGTATGGGGGTGTATTAGTGAACAAGACATGGGTAACTTACACATGTGTGATGGTATGGGGGTGCATTAGTGCCCAAGGCATGGGTAACTTACACATCTGTGAAGGCACCATTAATGCTAAAAGGCACATACAGGTTTTGGAACAACATATGCTGCCATCCAAGCAACGTTATCATGGACGCCCCTGCTTATTTCAGCAAGACAATGCCAAGCCACATTCAGCACGTGTTACAACAGCGTGGCTTCGTAAAAAAAGAATGCGGGTACTTTCCTGGCCCGCCTGCAGTCCAGACGTGTCTCCCATCGAAAACGCTTCCCAGATCACACCCTTAGTCTGTTTTTTGAGTCCTTTTTGGTTTGTGTGCACTTCCTGTTTTTGTTACCATGGTTTCTGATTTGTCCCACCTGCTATTGTTTCTACGCACACCTGTTTGTTATTGTCTACTTGTGTATTTAAGCCTGCCTGCTACCTTAGTTCTGCCTGGATGGTTTGTTCGCTTCTTGCAACAGTCACGTTTGTTTCTCTGATTTGTATTTACCTTTTCTAAGTCTCGTCTTAGCTTCCGTGCGTTCGGCACACCATTTTTGAACTGCTTGCTAAGTTCCGCCTTAGCTTTCGTGCTTTCGGCACGCAATTCGTGGACTGCTGCGTATCCGTGCTAAGTTTAGCATTAGCTTCCCATGCGTAGGCACGCCGTTTCTTTTCCTTTTTGTACCAGTGTTATTTTACCTTTTTGTATTAAACAAGCTCCTACCTGCCATCCGGCCTTGTCCTGGTAGTATTGGGTTTCAGTAGGCCTTTAACTGTATATTTACTGTATACAACAGGGGTCGGGAACCTTTTTAGCTGAGAGAGCCATGAAAGCCAAATATTTCAAAATGTATTTCCGTGAGAGCCATATCATATTTTTTAACACTGAATACAACTAAATGTGTGCATTTTTAAGTAAGACCAACATTTTTAGAGTATAATAAGTCTTTTATTCTTTTTAATAACATTGTTATTCTGAAGCTAACCAATAATAAATAAAATGTCATGTCTGTTGATCATGTTTTTGTTTGGCCATGTGCTGTTTGTCCTTTGGACTCGTTAAGTTCCTGTTTTTTTCCACTCTGTTGTCTGGTTTCCTTGGTTACTCATTTTGTCCACCTAACTATGGCCCGCTCACCTGCTTCCCAAACTCTAATCAGAGGCAGTATTTAAGCTCGTCTTTGCCAGTCAGTCGCCTTGGTGTCAATGTGATCTTTTGTTGCTCTGTGCTGACTTGTTTCATGCCTTGCCATAGTTTCGTGCTTCATGCCATGCCAAGTAAGTTTTGTTTGATTTATGTTCAAAGTCTATGTGTTAGCTTTGTTCCTTAGCCCAAGTTGTGCCTCCACTGTGAGAGATTTTTGTTTGTATCTTTTTTTAGTTTCAATTAAATCATGTTTTTCCCTAAATGCCATGTCCCGAGTAGTCCGTCTGCCTTCCTGGGGGAACGACCCTGCAGCAAGCTGCGACCCCCCCATCGTGACATAAAATACTTCTTAGCATTAATGCGACTTCTTGAACAGGTGCGGTAGAAACGGATGGATGGATTTAAATGCATGGGAATGTTTTATATTTTGCACATTATTTTTAGCACTGTGATTACCAGCGAAATTATTAATAATTATTGTGTTAGGCAATGTCAACTAAGATTTATCTGAGAGCCAGATGCAGTCATCAAAAGAGCCACATCTGGCTCTAGAGCCATAGGTTCCCTACCCCTGGTATACAACACTATCCTACCTCACCCATAATTTCAACAAAGTTAGCAAATGTTCACTATTTAGAAATGCAACACATTTTAAAACATGTTAATTTTGTTACCTACTTATTCCAGCAGCTTCAATCAGGTCTCCACCCAGAGGGAACTCACAAAGGAACCAGATAAAAGTAACAAAACAAAAACGTAGGCAAAGGTAAGATCTCCTTTTAAAGAATAGAAAGTCAATTTCTTTCAAACCAAAAAGAAATCCATTAATTATGATAATTTAAACCAAAATTTAGAAGCAAGGGAATAACGCATCTAGCCCAGAATATCAAATCTGCAGATGTTTTAATATTAAAGAGAGGCTGATGGCAGGGGGGGGGGGGGAAAGCATCTGAATATGTAATGACGATTGGGAGTCCAAAACAACGCTGCTTTTATGTTGAGTATTACTTATTAAAATAGCTTCTTAAATATTCATTAGGTTACAGCTTGCCACTGTTCCTTATTGGTCTCCTTAAAGGGGAACATTATCACAATTTCAAAAAGGTTAAAAACAATAAAAATCAGTTCCCAGTGGCTTTTTGTATTTTTTGAAGTTTTTTTCAAAATTTTACCGGTCCCGGAATATCCCTAAAAAAAGCTTTAAAGTTCTTGATTTTCGCTATTTACGATGCAACTGTCCATTTCCCTGTGACGTCATACAGGGCTGCCAATGTAAACAACATGGCGGTTACCACAGCAAGATATAGCGACATTAGCTCGGATTCAGACTCGGATTTCAGCGGTTTAAGCGATTCAACAGATTACGCATGTATTGAAACAGATGGTCGGAGTATGGAGGCAGATAGCGAAAAACGAAATTGAAGAAGAAATTGAAGCTATTGAGCGAATAGCTATTGACGCTATTCGGCCATAGCGTGGGTGTACCTAATGAAGTGGCCCATAGCATGGCTGCCTTATTAGCATCGCCGGTAAAATGTGCGGACCAAACGATCAGGACTTTTGCAACTTGTGACACTGGAGCAAATTAAATCCGTCGATTGGTAAGTGTTTGTTTCGCATCAAATGTGGGTATCTAGTTTCAAATGTACATACAGCTAGCGTAAATAGCATGTTAGCATCGATTAGCGTAGCATGTTAGCATCGATTAGCTGTGACCAAATATGTCTGATTAGCACATAAGTCAACAACATCAACAAAACTCACCTTTGTGATTTCGTTGACTTA
>NC_084621.1:67931374-68038874 GCF_033978795.1 Nerophis ophidion
CTATGACAGTAACACAGTGTTGTCACTATGACAGTAACACAGTGTTATCACTATGACAGTAACACAGTGTTGTCACTATGACAGTAACACAGTGTTGTCACTATGACAGTAACACAGTGTTGTCACTAAGACAGGTGTAACACAGTGTTGTCACTATGACAGTAACACAGTGTTGTTTCTATGACAGTAACACAGTGTTGTCACTATGACAGGTGTAACAGTGTTGTCACTATGACAGGTGTAACACAGTGTTGTCACTATGACAGTAACACAGTGTTGTCACTATGACAGTAACACAGTGTTGTCACTATGACAGGTGTAACACAGTGTTGTCACTATGACAGTAACACAGTGTTGTCACTATGACAGTAACACAGTGTTGTCACTATGACAGGTGTAACACAGTGTTGTCACTATGACAGTAACACAGTGTTGTTTCTATGACAGTAACACAGTGTTGTCACTATTACAGGTGTAACACAGTGTTGTCACTATGACAGTAACACAGTGTTGTCACTATTACAGGTGTAACACAGTGTTGTCACTATGACAGTACACAGTGTTGTCACTATGACAGTAACACAGTGTTGTCACTATGACAGTAACACAGTGTTGTCACTAAGACAGGTGTAACACAGTGTTGTCACTATGACAGTAACACAGTGTTGTTTTTATGACATTAACACAGTGTTGTCACTATGACAGGTGTAACACAGTGTTGTTTCTATGACAGTAACACAGTGTTGTCACTATGACAGGTGTAACAGTGTTGTCACTATGACAGGTGTAACACAGTGTTGTCACTATGACAGTAACACAGTGTTGTTTCTATGACAGTAACACAGTGTTGTCACTATTACAGGTGTAACACAGTGTTGTCACTATGACAGTAACACAGTGTTGTCACTATTACAGGTGTAACACAGTGTTGTCACTATGACAGGTGTAACACAGTGTTGTCACTATGACAGGTGTAACACAGTGTTGTCACTATGACAGTAACACAGTGTTGTCACTATGACAGTAACACAGTGTTGTCACTATGACAGGTGTAACACAGTGTTGTCACTATGACAGTAACACAGTGTTGTCACTATGACAGTAACACAGTGTTGTCACTATGACAGTAACACAGTGTTATCACTATGACAGTAACACAGTGTTGTCACTATGACAGTAACACAGTGTTGTCACTATGACAGTAACACAGTGTTGTCACTATGACAGGTGTAACACAGTGTTGTCACTATGACAGTAACACAGTGTTGTCACTATTACAGGTGTAACGGTGCTCCAGCGGCAGTGTTCATTCATTGTCTTTACTGTAGCATTAAAAAATGCAGATGGCCTTAAAACGCCACAATACTCAGTCACCATATGTAAGTACCCAAAATAAAGACTCGACATAAATATAAATTCAATCGGATTAGAAACATTGGAGGAAACGGGATTAAAACCCGATGCTAACGGCCCACAGAAAATACATGGGTACGGCTAGTAGCAACTATTAGCAAACAAATTCACTTACCAACTCGGCTTAATATCTCAACAGCGACACACTCTTTCGTCGCACCTCGGCCCTGATGGTCGGCACCTATAAGTTTACAATTAGTTGTAAAATTGTGGACGGTTGTTTTTACAATATGCAGGCAAACGACAACTTTAAAATATACCGGCTCCGGCAAGAATGATCACTGGGATCACTAGCGCCCTCTACCACCAGGAGGCCGGAGAACAGGAGCCTCACATTGTACGTGTATTGCAGCATTTTTATGATTGCCCAGCACAAGAAATATGTTACACACATACAGTTGTTGACAAAATACACTGTACATTATATACCTCAGCTAACTAAACTATGTAAATGTATAATATCATTCATACGGCAATACGGTCTCACTGCACTGCAGACAGCAGTTAGCCGAGTCATTGCGCAATCCACGGGAGGCTCAGCTGGCTGTGACTCACCGCAAGTAATTCTCAGTATTTGAACGATTTTAAAATTAAGCGATCTTGAATAAAAATAATTTAAAACTGGTGAAGTTTAAATGGAAAATAACTTTATAGTATAATCACTGGATACATATAACAATATAATCATTTTTATTTATTTATTTATTTTTTTCTTTCCATGCACGTCACTGGTTTTAATGATATTAAAATTGGTGTTTTGCACTGGAAAAAAATGTTAATCCATATCAATCAATTATTTTGTTTTAATATATAAATATGCGTCAAATTAAATGCCAGCCTGACTTTTAAAAAAGTATAAACATCGTTACACATAAATAAAAAAGTGTGAGAGACAATTATAATGGGGGTCTTGTCAGGCTTTTCCCCTGACAGTTTGTTTATGTTTTAGTTTTTCCTCTGCATTTGTCTGTTTCCTCTGTGTTTAGTATCTCCTGTCTTTAGTTCCTGTTTAGTGCTCTTATTTTGTCAGCTTCCTGTCTTGTTCCCTGAGTGCTGTGTTCCTCCTCAGTTGCGGCTGATTGGCACCTGGCCACACCTGTCGCCAATCAGCCTGCTCCTATTTGTACCTGCTTTGTCTTGTGTCAGTGGCTGGATCATTGTATTGTCTTGTCGATGTCACATCTAGTCGCTCTTGTGATGTGTTATCGCTCCTGTCGTGTCGTACCTTGTCTTTGCAGCGTAGCGGTAAGCTATATTCAGTTGATGTTTGTAGCTTACTGTTTTTTGTTCCCTGCTTCCGTTTTATTTTTCATTATACAAGTACGACTTCTGTTTGCCTGTTTACTACCCGCTAGCTTCCACACTAAGCTCCTGTTCGTTATTTTTTAGCTCCCAGGCTAGCTCCTTTTGTTTGATTATCCGCCTTGTGCGCGCTTTGTGTTTGTACCCTTTTGGTTTTGGTTTTGTCTTAGTATTTAATTAAATCATGTTTTCACATTTCATGCCTGCCTCCATCTCTGCATCTTGGGGTTCATCAACAAATAACTCTGACAGGTCTCTGAATAAAAATATTTTAAATTTAGCCTGGGGGGGGCCCTGTCATAACCAAATGAACTTACCTTAAAAAGGGGCTGTTTGCAATGTCCGCAAAGCTGAAATTTTTAAACCGAAAAATATAACTAGAATGGCTAGATTATTGTACCATTAATTAGTGGTTTAAAATACCTAGTTTTTGTTTATTTCTGTATTTTTCCCAATTAAAAGTTCAACATTGTAAAGTTTCTCTGCCTCGTACACGTACTTATGGTTTGGGCCAACCCACAGGGCAGATCTTTGCCAACAAAAGGATTAAAGGTGCAGACGCAATGGCCTCTGTGTTGCTGCTAAATAGGTGGCCGAGACCATAAATCACTACAAACACAGCCCTTGCGACATGGCGTTGTTCTTTTTCCTCCATGCGTGTGCGTATTTTCAACGTTTGAACCAGGAAAAGTTTGATCACATTACGCCTGTACTGGCTCACCTGCACTGGCTTCCTGTGCACTTAAGATGTGACTTTAAGGTTTTACTACTTACGTATAAAATACTACACGGTCTAGCTCCATCCTATCTTGCCCATTGTATTGTACCATATGTCCCGGCAAGAAATCTGCCTTCAAAGGACTCCGGCTTATTAGTGATTCCCAAAGCCCAAAAAAAGTCTGCGGGCTATAGAGCGTTTTCAGTACTCTGGAATGCCCTCCCGGTAACAGTTCGAGATGCTACCTCAGTAGAAGCATTTAAGTCTCACCTTAAAACTCATCTGTATACTCTAGCCTTTAAATAGACCTCCTTTTTAGACCAGTTGATCTGCCGCTTCTTTTATTTTTTCTCCTTTGTCCCCCCCTCCCTTGTGGAGGGGGTCCGGTCCAATGACCATGGATGAAGTACTGGCTGTCCAGAGTCGAGACCCAGGATGGACCGCTCGCCTGTGTATCGGTTGGGGACATCTCTATGCTCCTGATCCGCCTCCGCTTGAGATGGTTTCCTGTGGACGGGACTCTCGCTGCTGTCTTGGATCCGCTTTGAACTGAACTCTTGCGGCTGTCTTGGAGCCACTATGGATTGAACTTTCACAGTATCATGTTAGACCCGCTTGACGTCCATTGCTTTCGGTCCCCTAGAGAGGGGGGGTTGCCCACATCTGAGGTCCTCTCCAAGGTTTCTCATAGTCAGCATTGTCACTGGTGTCCCACTGGGTGTGAGTTTTCCTTGCCCTTTTTTTGGGTTCTTCCGAGGATGTTGTAGTCGTAATGATTTGTGCAGTCCTTTGAGACATTTGTGATTTGGGGCTATATAAATAAACATTGATTGACTGATTGATTGAAAAGGGTGGGTCACCGTGATCTCGAATGCAAGCTCCCTCTTCAAGATGTACATTTATTCTAGCACACAACAATATTTGACATTTGAGTCACATTAACTGTGTGTATGCACAAGCTAAATATAAATATGAATACACGATTTTAAAACTGTGCATACAGAAACTCGACTGGGTGGAGTTGCATTGTTTCATATTGGTCTCATATTTTGATTACCTCATTTAGTTGCATTAAGTACATTTGCCCTAGTGCAGGGGTGTCAAACTCAAACACAGAGTGGGCCAAAATTTAAAAGTGAACAAAGCCGCGGGCCAAGGTTGAACAAATTAACCTTTTAATGGGGACCCAAACGAGTTTTGCATTGAATATTAAACAAACGAGGCTTGTGTAGCTTTATAGTCACATACAAAATCGAGTTTAAAATGATATTAATGAGTAAAAAATATCAATGGCATATCAAATAAAATGTAAATTAAAATTGTGGAAGCGGGCTGGGTGGTAGTAGTGGTCCGGAAAAGTTAGTGCTGCAATGGGTTCTGGGTATTTCTTCTGTTGAGTTTATGTAGTGCTACGGTGCGGATGTTCTCCCGAATTTTTTTTGTCATTCTTGTTTGGTGTGGCTTCACAGTGTGGCGCATATTTGTAAAAGTGTTAAAGTTGTTTATACGGCCACCCTCAGTGTGACCCTTATGGCTGTTGATCAAGTATGCCTTGCATTGACTTGTGTGTGTTAAAACAGCATATATATTATGTGACTGAACCGGCAAGTTGTTTGTATGGCGGAAAAGCGGACGTGACGACAGGCTGTAGAGGACGCTAAAGGCAGTGCCTTCAAGGCACGCCCCCGATATTGTTGTCCGGGTGGAAATGGGGAGAAATTCGGAAGAACGGTTGCTCCGGGAGATTTTCGGGAGGGGCACAGAACTTTGGGAGTCTCCCGGGAAAATCGTGAGGGTTGGCAAGTATGAGTATCAGCGGTGAATGCAGTGTTACAGAGGCATTGCCGCCGTATAATACGGGCGGGCCAGCTCTAATCTTAATTTGATATTACCTCAAGGGCCAAATGAAATTACACGGCGGGCCCTAGTGTGTGAATGTGAGTGTGAATGTTGTCTGTCTATCTGTGTTGGCCCTGCGATGAGGTGGCGACTTGTCCAGGGTGTACACTGCCTACCGCCGGAATGCAGCGACCCCAAGGGGGACAAGCGGTAGAAAATGGATGGATGGACTATTGTGAGGTTTTGTATGAGTGATCCTAAAAAAACATGTACCAATACTGGTTTTTGAGATTGGACTTTGCTTTGGAATAAGGAACTGCTTCTCTACTGACACATTCCTACACTTCCTTTAACCTTCCTCTTGTGTTAGCTTTCTGTTACCATCTCTTATGTTAACGGGTCGGTTTTGACCCATGTCTTAAATCAGCTGTAAAATACACTAAAAACAATTATCTATCACCCAATTTGTTTCTCGTCTCTTGGTTACCTCGTTAGGCTTCCTTATCCTTGAAAATATAGGTTTTAATATTTTTGGTTTGGGCCATTGGGCCTTTTTTTTTGTCAGTATACCCCTCGATTTCAATTTTTGAAAATGGTAAAACGAACCTCAAGAGAATCATATAAATAAAAAAAAAAGGTTGTTGTGTTACCTAACTATTACTAAGGGGTATTAGAACACATCTCTTAAATAAATGTGTTTTAGTAATTTTTTTCATTTTAAGAATTTTAACTATAGTAACATCTATGGTGTTAGGGGTCAATTTCAACCCATATATATTTACTTCAAGAAAAAGGATAAAAAGTTTTTTTTTTCAGCAACAGAAATCCAACATCAAACAAACAACAACCAATCAAGCAAATGAAACCAAGAGAAATAGATTACTAGTCCCAAAACTAATAAAAAAAACAAAATCAGAGCGGCAAAAAGTGACACTTATAGTGTCCGTCTTTTGTTTGTTTTTGTACAGGATAACAAGGTCAAATGAGAATCCACTAAAGCTCACATGATTGGGAGAGGAGCTGGCTGTCAGTGTGTTCAGTTTTGGCTCTTATCATTGCTTTATCATCTTATTTTTATAACTGGGTCAAAACCGACCCTAACAACACCAAGGGCATAATTTCTACCAGAGCATTTTATAATTTTGTGAAAAAAATTAAAATGTTTTATTTTGTTGACAAAGAGGTTCCTGACAAAGTCAAAAAGCTTTGATTCAAAAAAATAAATGTATGTGGTGTTTTTATGCATTTAAAAACTAAAACGGGTCGGTGGCGACCCTAACACAAGACAAAGGTTAAAATGAAAAAATTACTAAAACACATTTATTTAAGAGATGTGTTCTAATACCCCTTAGTAATAGTTAGGTAACACAACAACCTTTTTTTTATTTATATGATTCTCTTGAGATTCGTTTTACCATTTTTAAAAATTGAAATCGAGGGGTATACTGACAAAAAAAAGGCCCAATGGCCCAAACGAAAAATATTAAAACCAATATTTTCAAGGATAAGGAAGCCTAACGAGGTAACCAAGAGATGGGAAACAAATTGGATGATAGATAATTGTTTTTAGTGTATTTTACAGCCGATTTAAGACATGGGTCAAAACCGACCCGTTAACATAAGAGAATGTAACAGAAAGCTAACACAAGAGGAAGGTTAAGAATTTTAACTATAGTAACATCTACGGTGTTACGGGTCAATTTCGACCCATATATATTTACTTCAAGAAAAAGGCTAAAACTTATTTTTTTCAGCAACATAAATCCAACATCAAACAAACAACAACCATTCAAGCAAATGAAACCAAGAGAAATAGATTACTAGTTCCAAAAGTAATAAAAAAACAAAATCAGAGTGGCAAAAAGTGACACTTTTAGTGTCCGTCTTTTGTTTGTTTTTGTACAGGATAACAAGGTCAAATGAGAATCCACTAAAGCTCACATGATTGGGAGAGGAGCTGGCTGTCAGTGTGTTCAGTTTTGGCTCTTATCATTGCTTTATCATCTTATTTTTATAACTGGGTCAAAACCGACCCTAACAACACCAAGGGCATAATTTCTACCAGAGCATTTTATAATTTAGTGAAAAAAATTAAAATGTTTTATTTTGTTGACGAAGAGGTTCCTGACAAAGTCAAAAAGCTTTGATGCAAAAAAATAAATGTATGTGGTGTTTTTATGCATTTAAAAACTATAACGGGTCGGTGGCGACCCTAACACAAGACGAAGGTTAAAATGAAAAAATAAATAAAACACATTTATTTAAGAGATGTGTTCTAATACCCCTTAGTAATAGTTAGGTAACACAACAACCTTTTTTTTATTTATATGATTCTCTTGAGGTTCGTTTTACCATTTTTAAAAATTGAAATCGAGGGGTATACTGACAAAAAATGGCCCAATGGCCCAAACCAAAAATATTAAAACCAATATTTTCAAGGATAAGGAAGCCTAACAAGGTAACCAAGAGATGGGAAACAAATTGGATGATAGATCATTGTTTTTAGTGTATTTTACAGCCGATTTAAGACATGGGTCAAAACCGACCCGTTAACATAAGAGATGGTAACAGAAAGCTAACACAAGAGGAAGGTTAAGAATTTTAACTATAGTAACATCTATGGTGTTACGGGTCAATTTCGACCCATATATATTTACTTCAAGAAAAAGGCTAAAACGTATTTTTTTCAGCAACATAAATCCAACATCAAACAAACAACAACCATTCAAGCAAATGAAACCAAGAGAAATAGATTACTAGTTCCAAAAGTAAAAAAAAAACAAAATCAGAGTGGCAAAAAGTGACACTTTTAGTGTCCGTCTTTTGTTTGTTTTTGTACAGGATAACAAGGTCAAATGAGAATCCACTAAAGCTCACATGATTGGGAGAGGAGCTGGCTGTCAGTGTGTTCAGTTTTGGCTCTTATCATTGCTTTATCATCTTATTTTTATAACTGGGTCAAAACCGACCCTAACAACACCAAGGGCATAATTTCTACCAGAGCATTTTATAATTTAGTGAAAAAAATTAAAATGTTTTATTTTGTTGACGAAGAGGTTCCTGACAAAGTCAAAAAGCTTTGATGCAAAAAAATAAATGTATGTGGTGTTTTTATGCATTTAAAAACTATAACGGGTCGGTGGCGACCCTAACACAAGACGAAGGTTAAAATGAAAAAATAAATAAAACACATTTATTTAAGAGATGTGTTCTAATACCCCTTAGTAATAGTTAGGTAACACAACAACCTTTTTTTTATTTATATGATTCTCTTGAGGTTCGTTTTACCATTTTTAAAAATTGAAATCGAGGGGTATACTGACAAAAAATGGCCCAATGGCCCAAACCAAAAATATTAAAACCAATATTTTCAAGGATAAGGAAGCCTAACAAGGTAACCAAGAGATGGGAAACAAATTGGATGATAGATCATTGTTTTTAGTGTATTTTACAGCCGATTTAAGACATGGGTCAAAACCGACCCGTTAACATAAGAGATGGTAACAGAAAGCTAACACAAGAGGAAGGTTAAGAATTTTAACTATAGTAACATCTATGGTGTTACGGGTCAATTTCGACCCATATATATTTACTTCAAGAAAAAGGCTAAAACGTATTTTTTTCAGCAACATAAATCCAACATCAAACAAACAACAACCATTCAAGCAAATGAAACCAAGAGAAATAGATTACTAGTTCCAAAAGTAAAAAAAAAACAAAATCAGAGTGGCAAAAAGTGACACTTTTAGTGTCCGTCTTTTGTTTGTTTTTGTACAGGATAACAAGGTCAAATGAGAATCCACTAAAGCTCACATGATTGGGAGAGGAGCTGGCTGTCAGTGTGTTCAGTTTTGGCTCTTATCATTGCTTTATCATCTTATTTTTATAACTGGGTCAAAACCGACCCTAACAACACCAAGGGAATAATTTCTACCAGAGCATTTTATAATTTAGTGAAAAAAATTAAAATGTTTTATTTTGTTGACAAAGAGGTTCCTGACAAAGTCAAAAAGCTTTGATGCATAAAAATAAATGTATGTGGTGTTTTTATGCATTTAAAAACTAAAACGGGTCGGTGGCGACCCTAACACAAGACGAAGGTTAAAATGAAAAAATAAATAAAACACATTTATTTAAGAGATGTGTTCTAATACCCCTTAGTAATAGTTAGGTAACACAACAACCTTTTTTTTATTTATATGATTCTCTTGAAGTTCGTTTTACCATTTTTAAAAATTGAAATCGAGGGGTATACTGACAAAAAAAAGGCCCAATGGCCCAAACCAAAAATATTAAAACCTATATTTTCAAGGATAAGGAAGCCTAACAAGGTAACCAAGAGATGGGAAACAAATTGGATGATAGATAATTGTTTTTAGTGTATTTTACAGCCGATTTAAGACATGGGTCAAAACCGACCCGTTAACATAAGAGATGGTAACAGAAAGCTAACACAAGAGGAAGGTTAAGAATTTTAACTATAGTAACATCTATGGTGTTACGGGTCAATTTCGACCCATACATATTTACTTCAAGAAAAAGGCTAAAACGTATTTTTTTCAGCAACATAAATCCAACATCAAACAAACAACAACCATTCAAGCAAATGAAACCAAGAGAAATAGATTACTAGTTCCAAAAGTAATAAAAAAACAAAATCAGAGTGGCAAAAAGTGACACTTTTAGTGTCCGTCTTTTGTTTGTTTTTGTACAGGATAACAAGGTAAAATGAGAATCCACTAAAGCTCACATGATTGGGAGAGGAGCTGGCTGTCAGTGTGTTCAGTTTTGGCTCTTATCATTGCTTTATCATCTTATTTTTATAACTGGGTCAAAACCGACCCTAACAACACCAAGGGCATAATTTCTACCAGAGCATTTTATAATTTAGTGAAAAAAATTTAAATGTTTTATTTTGTTGACAAAGAGGTTCCTGACAAAGTCAAAAAGCTTTGATGCAAAAAAATAAATGTATGTGGTGTTTTTATGCATTTAAAAACTAAAACGGGTCGGTGGCGACCCCAACACAAGACGAAGGTTAATGTTACCACTGTTTGCAGATCAGTGATCCAAACAGATACAGTACATGTTGCACACAAATCAGCATCAAAACATCACTCTCAATTTCAACAAGGAGCCGCTTGTGACACTGCTGTTCCACACACACACACACACACACACACACACACACACACACACACACACTGAGGCGAGCAGCCAAAGCAGGCTTGGCACGGGGCCTAATGATGCCCGGCATGCGTCTGCTCTCGACAACAGCAGGATAACACCTGCCAAAATATACTAATGTGTAAATGTCTCTATTAGCGAGTGGCTGGTCCCGCATGTACGTCTCTCGGATCAATACTCTGGGCACTCTGTTAGCTGTTTAGAACCTGCTAAACTTTGGGTCCAGCGGGCCTGTTGACCATGTCACTCTTCGTTTCCTCCCCTCAGCGTGACGTAGCTGCAGGAAATATGCAAATTTGTACCGCAACCGTCTTAAATCTCCCCGCTGATTTGACAAAAATGCTTTTGACAACGGCTTTTTTTATTTATTTGTTTATCCCTGATCTAATGAGGACCATTTGTCTTGACTTTATCATGTGCTTCCCATCTTTTTTTTGTCCTGACTTCTGTCAGAACTTGGACTTTTTTGCAGTTTGCTGCATGGATTGTTTCCCCGGGATGCAAACAAACAAGACCGGACAAGGCTCGCAGGTAAATACATGTCAGAACTTGGACTTTTTTGCAGTTTGCTGCATGGATTGTTTCCCCGGGATGCAAACAAACAAGACCGGACAAGGCTCGCAGGTAAATACATGTCAGAACTTGGACTTTTTTGCAGTTTGCTGCATGGATTGTTTCCCCGGGATGCAAACAAACAAGACCGGACAAGGCTTGCAGGTAAATACATGTCAGAACTTGGACTTTTTTGCAGTTTGCTGCATGGATTGTTTCCCCGGGATGCAAACAAACAAGACTGGACAAGGCTTGCAGGTAAATACATGTCAGAACTTGGACTTTTTTGCAGTTTGCTGCATGGATTGTTTCCCCGGGATGCAAACAAACAAGACCGGACAAGGCTTGCAGGTAAATACATGTCAGAACTTGGACTTTTTTGCAGTTTGCTGCATGGATTGTTTCCCCGGGATGCAAACAAACAAGACCGGACAAGGCTTGCAGGTAAATACATGTCAGAACTTGGACTTTTTTGCAGTTTAATGCATGGATTGTTTCCCCGGGATGCAAACAAACAAGACCGGACAAGGCTCCCAGGTAAATACATGTCAGAACTTGGACTTTTTTGAAGTTTGCTGCATGGATTGTTTCCCCGGGATGCAAACAAACAAGACCGGACAAGGCTTACAGGTAAATACATGTCAGAACTTGGACTTTTTTGCAGTTTGCTGCATGGATTGTTTCCCCGGGATGCAAACAAACAAGACCGGAGAAGGCTTGCAGGTAAATACATGTCAGAACTTGGACTTTTTTGCAGTTTGCTGCATGGATTGTTTCCCCGGGATGCAAACAAACAAGACCGGAGAAGGCTTGCAGGTAAATACATGTCAGAACTTGGACTTTTTTGCAGTTTGCTGCATGGATTGTTTCCCCGGGATGCAAACAAACAAGACCGGACAAGGCTTGCAGGTAAATACATGTCAGAACTTGGACTTTTTTGCAGTTTGCTGCATGGATTGTTTCCCCGGGATGCAAACAAACAAGACCGGACAAGGCTTGCAGGTAAATACATGTCAGAACTTGGACTTTTTTGCAGTTTAATGCATGGATTGTTTCCCCGGGATGCAAACAAACAAGACCGGACAAGGCTCCCAGGTAAATACATGTCAGAACTTGGACTTTTTTGAAGTTTGCTGCATGGATTGTTTCCCCGGGATGCAAACAAACAAGACCGGACAAGGCTTACAGGTAAATACATGTCAGAACTTGGACTTTTTTGCAGTTTGCTGCATGGATTGTTTCCCCGGGATGCAAACAAACAAGACCGGAGAAGGCTTGCAGGTAAATACATGTCAGAACTTGGACTTTTTTGCAGTTTGCTGCATGGATTGTTTCCCCGGGATGCAAACAAACAAGACCGGACAAGGTTTGCAGGTAAATACATGTCAGAACTTGGACTTTTTTGCAGTTTGCTGCATGGATTGTTTCCCCGGGATGCAAACAAACAAGACCGGACAAGGCTTGCAGGTAAATACATGTCAGAACTTGGACTTTTTTGCAGTTTGCTGCATGGATTGTTTCCCCGGGATGCAAACAAACAAGACCGGACAAGGCTTGCAGGTAAATACATGTCAGAACTTGGACTTTTTTGCAGTTTGCTGCATGGATTGTTTCCCCGGGATGCAAACAAACAAGACCGGACAAGGCTTGCAGGTAAATACATGTCAGAACTTGGACTTTTTTGCAGTTTGCTGCATGGATTGTTTCCCCGGGATGCAAACAAACAAGACCGGACAAGGCTCGCAGGTAAATACATGTCAGAACTTGGACTTTTTTGCAGTTTGCTGCATGGATTGTTTCCCCGGGATGCAAACAAACAAGACCGGACAAGGCTTGCAGGTAAATACATGTCAGAACTTGGACTTTTTTGCAGTTTGCTGCATGGATTGTTTCCCCGGGATGCAAACAAACAAGACTGGACAAGGCTTGCAGGTAAATACATGTCAGAACTTGGACTTTTTTGCAGTTTGCTGCATGGATTGTTTCCCCGGGATGCAAACAAACAAGACCGGACAAGGCTTGCAGGTAAATACATGTCAGAACTTGGACTTTTTTGCAGTTTGCTGCATGGATTGTTTCCCCGGGATGCAAACAAACAAGACCGGACAAGGCTTGCAGGTAAATACATGTCAGAACTTGGACTTTTTTGCAGTTTAATGCATGGATTGTTTCCCCGGGATGCAAACAAACAAGACCGGACAAGGTTTGCAGGTAAATACATGTCAGAACTTGGACTTTTTTGCAGTTTGCTGCATGGATTGTTTCCCCGGGATGCAAACAAACAAGACCGGACAAGGCTTGCAGGTAAATACATGTCAGAACTTGGACTTTTTTGCAGTTTGCTGCATGGATTGTTTCCCCGGGATGCAAACAAACAAGACCGGACAAGGCTTGCAGGTAAATACATGTCAGAACTTGGACTTTTTTGCAGTTTGCTGCATGGATTGTTTCCCCGGGATGCAAACAAACAAGACCGGACAAGGCTTGCAGGTAAATACATGTCAGAACTTGGACTTTTTTGCAGTTTGCTGCATGGATTGTTTCCCCGGGATGCAAACAAACAAGACCGGACAAGGCTCCCAGGTAAATACATGTCAGAACTTGGACTTTTTTGCAGTTTGCTGCATGGATTGTTTCCCCGGGATGCAAACAAACAAGACCGGACAAGGCTTGCAGGTAAATACATGTCAGAACTTGGACTTTTTTGCAGTTTGCTGCATGGATTGTTTCCCCGGGATGCAAACAAACAAGACCGGAGAAGGCTTGCAGGTAAATACATGTCAGAACTTGGACTTTTTTGCAGTTTGCTGCATGGATTGTTTCCCCGGGATGCAAACAAACAAGACCGGACAAGGTTTGCAGGTAAATACATGTCAGAACTTGGACTTTTTTGCAGTTTGCTGCATGGATTGTTTCCCCGGGATGCAAACAAACAAGACCGGACAAGGCTTGCAGGTAAATACATGTCAGAACTTGGACTTTTTTGCAGTTTGCTGCATGGATTGTTTCCCCGGGATGCAAACAAACAAGACCGGACAAGGTTTGCAGGTAAATACATGTCAGAACTTGGACTTTTTTGCAGTTTGCTGCATGGATTGTTTCCCCGGGATGCAAACAAACAAGACCGGACAAGGCTTGCAGGTAAATACATGTCAGAACTTGGAATTTTTTGCAGTTTGCTGCATGGATTGTTTCCCCGGGATGCAGACAAACAAGACCGGACAAGGCTCGCAGGTAAATACATGTCAGAACTTGGACTTTTTTGCAGTTTGCTGCATGGATTGTTTCCCCGGGATGCAAACAAACAAGACCGGAGAAGGCTTGCAGGTAAATACATGTCAGAACTTGGACTTTTTTGCAGTTTGCTGCATGGATTGTTTCCCCGGGATGCAAACAAACAAGACCGGACAAGGTTTGCAGGTAAATACATGTCAGAACTTGGACTTTTTTGCAGTTTGCTGCATGGATTGTTTCCCCGGGATGCAAACAAACAAGACCGGACAAGGCTTGCAGGTAAATACATGTCAGAACTTGGACTTTTTTGCAGTTTGCTGCATGGATTGTTTCCCCGGGATGCAAACAAACAAGACCGGACAAGGCTTGCAGGTAAATACATGTCAGAACTTGGACTTTTTTGCAGTTTGCTGCATGGATTGTTTCCCCGGGATGCAAACAAACAAGACCGGACAAGGCTTGCAGGTAAATACATGTCAGAACTTGGAATTTTTTGCAGTTTGCTGCATGGATTGTTTCCCCGGGATGCAGACAAACAAGACCGGACAAGGCTCGCAGGTAAATACATGTCAGAACTTGGACTTTTTTGCAGTTTGCTGCATGGCACCGAAAAGGAAATCATGTAGTGCAGATTACAAGCTGGATGTAGTGAAATATGCAGCAGAAAACGACAAGAGGAAGCGGCGCATACGTTTGGAGTTGGTAGAGTTGTTTAGAAGCGACATCGAGGAAGAAGATTTCATCAGATTTATCGATTAGGAGTGACGGATTGTTTGGTAAACGTATAGCATGTTTTATATCAGGTAGCACCTATAGACCAGATGAGTAGCCCGCTGGCCTGTTCTAAAATTAGCTCAAATAGCAGCACTTACCAGTGAGCTGCCTCTATTTTTTAAATTTTATTTATTTACTAGCAAGCTAGTCTCGCTTTGCTCGACATTTTTAATTCTAAGAGAGACGAAACTCAAATACTATTTGAAAATCCAAGAAAATATTTTAAAGACTTGGTCTTCACTTGTTTAAATAAATTCATTAATTTTTTCACTTTGCTTCTTATAACTTTCAGAAAGACAATCATAGAGAAAAAATACAACCTTAAAAATGATTTTAGGATTTTTAAACACATATACCTTTTTACCTTTTAAATTCCTTTTTCTTCTTTCCTGACAATTTAAATAAATGTTCAAGTAACTTTATTTTTTTATTGTAAAGAATAATAAGTACATTTTGATTTAATTCTTCATTTTAGCTTCTGTTTTTTCGAGGAATGATATTTGTGAAATATTTCTTCAAACTTATTATGATTAAATTCAAAAAAATTATTCAGGCAAATCTAGAAAATCTGTAGAATCAAATTTAAATCTTATTTCAAAGTCTTTTGAATTTATTTAAAAATGTTTGTTCTGGAAAATCTAGAAGAAATAATGATTTGTCTTTTATACAAATATAGCTTTGTCAAATTTGTTATATATTCTAAAAAAGTGCCGATTGGATTTTAACCTATTTAAAACATGTCATCAAAATTCTAAAATTAATCTTAATCAAGAAAAATTACTAATGATGTTCCATAAATTATTTTTTTAATTTTTTCAAAAAGATTCGAATTAGCTAGTTTTTCTCTTCATTTTTTTCGGTTGAATTTTGAATTTTAAAGAGTCGAAACTAAAGATAAACTATGTTTCAAAATGTAATTTTCTTTTTTTTCGTGTTTTCTTCTCTTTTAAACCGTTCAGTTTAGTGTTTTTTCATCTTTTGTTCTCTACAAAAAACCTTCCGTAAAAGGAAAAAAAAACATTTTTGTATATATATATATATATATATAGATTTATTTATCAAAGGTAAATTGAGCAAATTGGCTATTTCTGTCAATTTATTTAAGTGTGTATCAAACTGGTAGCCCTTCGCATTAATCAGTACCCAAGAAGTAGCTCTTGGTTTCAAAAAGGTTGGTGACCCCTGTTCGATATGTTATAGTTATTTGAATGACTCTTACCATAATATGTTACGTTAGCATACCAGGCACCTTCTCAGTTTACGTACACTTATTCAGCTTGTTGTTCACTATTCTTTATTTATTTTAAATTGCCTTTCAAATGTCTATTCTTGGTGTTGGATTTTATCAAATAAATTTCCCCCCAAAATGCGACTTATACTGCAGTGCAACGTACAAATGTTTTTTTCCTTCATTATTATGCATTTTCGGCCGGTGCGCCTTATACTCCGGAGCGATTTATAATCCGAAAAATACGGTACTGTAACGAGAAACGAGCATGGAACAAGAGCAGCATGAACTATGGCAGAATCCGATTAGCACATAGCAAGAACAGAGTATGATAATATCGATGTCGCCAGGACGACCAACGGAAAACGACAGGCTTAAATAGTCTCCCTGATTACAAACAGGTGCGTGAGTCCAACACCTGAGACAGGTGAAACTAATAAGTTGACATGGTGACCGAACAAGGAAGCGTAAACAGGGACTAAAAGAGTCTCAAACAAACAGAACATAACTAAACAAAACATGACCACAGAACATGACAACTTCGAAAAACTTTAATCTGGGTGGAAAATGTATTAATAGATATACATCGCGCTTTTCTATTACTAGATACTCAAAGCGCTCACAGAGAAGGGGGAACCCAACATTCATTCACACCTGGTGGTGGTAAGCTACATTTGTAGCCACAGCTGCCATGGGGTAGACTGACTGAAGCGTGGCTGCCAGTTTGTGCCTTCGGCCCTTCCGACCACCACCTATCATTCATTCATCATTCATTCACCAGTGTGAGCGGCACCGGGGGAAAGGGTGAATTGTCCTGCCCAAGGACACAACAGCAGCGATTTGGATGTCAATAGGTGGGAAGAGAACCTGCAACCCTCAGGTTTCTGGCACGGCCGCTCTACTCAGTACGCTATGCCGTCCCATCCATCCATCTATTTTCTACCGCTTTTTCCCTTTGGAGTTACGGGGGCCACTGGTGCCGATCTTAGCTACAATCAGGTGGAAGGCGGAGTACTCCCTGGACAAGTCGCCACCTCATCGCAGGGCCAACACAGACAACATTCACACTCACATTCACACACTAGGGCCAATTTAGTGTTGCCAATCAACCTATCCCCAGGTGCATGTCTTTGGGAGGAAGCTGAAGTACCCGAAGGGAACCCACGCAGTCACAGGGAGAACATGCAAACTCCAAATAGAGAAGGAGGAGAGATCAAGGAAGGAGTTGGAGAGCCTGCAGGAGCAGATGAAGAGCGATCAAAGAGCGACAGAGAGCGAGCCAAAAGAGCAGGTCGTGAGCGATCAGTGGAAAGGAGCAGCTGCAAAGCGATCCGACCTACACTAGAGACAAGCTTTATTTGAAATAATAAAAGGGTCAAACCTGCTCAAAAGCATGTCCTTCCTGGGTGGTCCACTGAACCCGAGCGACAACAGCAAGCGACTGTCACAGTTACCTTTTTATTTTTTTGGTCGTACGCTATCATTTTCAGGAGCACTGTACAAGCCTGCTGTATTTGTCACCTTTGCATGTAAAACATTTTTTGCCATCGCTGCTTGTGTTAGTCTTGACTATTTTGGTAATTATTATTTGGTCAAATTCAGTCAAAATTACATTCATATCAAACATGCTTTTGCTGCATATCGTAACAGTTTTTATAGAAAAAATAAGAACTGAAGTCATGAAAATCGATTATATAGATGTAGCCGGTTGGAGTCTGCGTTGTGTAGTTGCTTTGAAGACAAGAGGACTCTGTGGTTGCATTTAGCCGAAACAGGTGGCGTATTTATTTTTACCTGTATGAAATACACAGGAAACAGTGCGGCAGCGTTAACACAGGACTCAGCAGCAAACCAGTTTCCTCACGCATGTCTCAGCAACGAGTGAGGACTCCACATCACTTCCGGAAGAAGGTAGGATTTTCAAAATAAAATGACAAATTCTCCCAAAACGAACTATTTCCTAAAAACCTGACAAAATAAAAGTGACAATGGATATTATAGAGAAATCAGATAAAATGTGAGGGATTTTTGGTGGAATGCATACAATATAAGTTATATACCTGCTACATAGACCAGGGAGAAAGAAAGTCTTGGAGCCGTCCCTGATGTGTATAGAGTCCCTACAAAAGACAGCTGTTTTTTTTGTTTATTTTTACAGGTTCCGTGCCCTCTCTTACGCATTGTCAGCTCGGATAGACTTGACCAGACCTTACGATGAATACAGATATCATATTTAATGAATGCACCATAACAGCTGCTGCCAGTAATCACACATTCAGTGTTTTTGTTTCACTTAATGCTTGAATGAGTTGATGGATTGAGTCAGCCTGCAGATTAACTGCTAATTAAAATAGGTAACTTTAAGTTTTTATACATCTCTCCGTTACGGTAACCAGTGTTTATAAGATAACTCTTATTTCTTTAGCCAGAACCTATAGTAAGCATGAATGTTTGTCTTTTGACACAAATGTAAATATTGGTACTGTGTGTATAGCGGACACCTTTTCAAGTCAACAATGCCAGAAAGTGATTAATTCCTGTATTGAAAACCAAAACTAAAGACTCTGACAAATTGTTTCCATTTGCAAAAAATGGACGTAAACATATGACTCAAAAACAGTCCACATTACTCACAGTATGAATACAGATAGAGTATGCAATAGGCAATAGTTACATATGGGAGCCAAGAGACTTGCTGCGACTTTCGGAAAACAGCTTACAGTTTGATGAATTCACACTGGCATCTGAGAAATATTTCCTCATTACAAATTCAAAATCCTCCCAGGAAGAAAATTGGCCACGATAAATCATTTAGCACGGCCAGCCGCCCTTACTAATACCGCCAAATCAGCAGAGCGCAGCCAAGTCTTATACGACCATCAATAATTAACACGCGCTAACAATATTAACATATTCTTCTGAGCTGCACAGTAACAGAATTATTTGAACCCCTAATGATTATTTTGGGCAGGTTTATTTCAACAGAGAGACAAAAAAATATTACACCCCCAAAACCATTAAATGAAGGGTATGAATAAATTTGTTTTGGATGAAAAATAGGTGTATGATCGTCTAGCAACCTGGTCTAATTCTGACCCCCACATATTGGTTATGCACCCATGACACCCCAAAAAATTGTATTGTCCCTTATCATGCAGTTGTTAAAGGGGAACATTATAACAATTTCAAAAGGGTTAAAAACAATAAATTCAGTTCCCAGTGGCATGTTGTATTTTTTGAAGTTTTTTTCAAAATTTTACCGGTCTCCGAATATCCCTAAAAAAAGCTTTAAAGTGCCTGATTTTCGCTATTTGCGATGCCACTATCCATTTCCCTGTGACGTCATACAGGGCTGCCAATGTAAACAAACAATGGCGAATAGCACAGCAAGATATAGCGACATTAGCTCGGATTCAGAGTCGGATTTCAGCGGTCTTAAATAGGGAGCTAACTAATCAAGGGCAGGTGCGCGTGATCAAAGGAGAGACAGGTGACACTAAATTGGGTAACTATGACAACGGAACAAAACCAGGAAGTGCCACAAAGAACTGAGGAAGACAAATACTAGACAGAATGTGATAACAAACATAACCAAAACCAGAATATGTCATGATCCAAGACATGGATCATGACAGAAACATTATCAAAACAACAAATATATTTTCCGCCCATCTTTTTCCATTTTTCAAAAAGCTCCAGGGACCCCCGGCGTAACAGTCTCCGGACTTGTAATCCAAAAGGTAAAATCTATAAAAGGAAATTAATTTTTGAGTTGCCAAGCGACCGCCTCAAAACCTTTCGGCGTCTGTAAACATCCATGGTGACCAACCACAAGGAACACAACAAGACCTCTTTGCTTGGCAACTAGGGTTTCTGCGTACCAGTGACGTGCGGTGAGGTTTATAGCCGGTGAGGCACTGACGTAATCAGAATCAGATTTACAAATATACAGTATGCGCTCTGCGCGGATTATTTGCCAATTGATTGGCAGCAGTCTAAGGGTTATGTTTCATTTCTGCATGCCCACAAAATGTGCATTTCATTAAAGGGGACCATTATCACAATTTCAAAAGGGTTAAACACAATAAAAATCAGTTCCCAGTGGCTTGTTGTATTTTTTGCATATTTTTTTTTAATTTTACCGGTCGCCGAATATCCCTAAATAAAGCTTTAAAGTGCTTGATTTTCGCTATTTGCGATGCCACTATCCATTTCCCTGTGACGTCATACAGTGCTGCCAATGTAAACAAACAATGGGAATACCACAGCAAGATATAGCGACATTAGCTCGGATTCAAATTCGGATTTCAGCGACTTAAGCGATTCAACAGATTACGCATGTATTGAAACGGATGGTTGGAGTATGAAAATATTGAAGAAGAAACTGAAGCTATTGAGCGAATAGCTATTGACGCTATTCATAGCCATAGCATGGCTGAATAGCTGCGTTAGCATCGCCGTTAAAATGTGCGGACCAAACGATCAGGACTTTCACATCTTTTGAGACTGGAGCAACTTAAATCCGTTGATTGGTAAGTGTTTGTTTCGCATTAAATGTGGGTGGAAGGAAACGTAATATAGTTGCAAATGCATCTGCAGGTTATCCATACATCTCTGTGCCATGTCTGCTTTAGCACCGCCGGTAAACAGCATGTTAGCATCGATTAGCATAGCATGTTAGCATCGATTAGCTGGCAGTCAACATCAACAAAACTCACCTTTGTGATTACTGTGACTTTATCGTTACAAATGGATCTGCAGGTTATCGATACATCTCTGTGCCATGTCTGCTTTAGCTCCGCCGGTAATTAGCATGTTAACGTTGATTAGCCTAGCATGTCAGCATCGATTAACTGGCAGTCACGCCGTGACCAAATATGTCTGATTAGCAAATAAGTCAACATCAACAAAACTCACCTTTGTGATTTCGTTGACTTTATCGTTGCAAATGCATCTGCAGGTTATCCATACATCTCTGTGCCATGTCTGTCAGCGCCGGTAAAATGTGGAGACAATTTGGTACATTCAACGGGGGTCTGGCGGCAGACACTTTGGCATCTTCGGGCCAGTGGTGCAACTTGATTCCCTCCCTGTTAGTGTTGTTACACCCTCCGACAACACACCGACGAGGCATGATGTCCCCAAGGTTCCAAAAAATAGTCAAAAAAACGCAAAATAACACGGCTGAGACCCAATGTTTACAATGGGTTGAAAATGAAAATGGCGGCTGTATTACCTCGGCGACGTTACATTCTGACGTCATCGCCTCCAGCGCGATAAACAGAAAGGCGTTTAATTCGCCAAAATTCACTCATTTAGAGTTCGGAAATCGGTTTAAAAAAATAGATTGTCTTTTTTCTGCACCATCAAGGTATATATTGACGCTTACATAGGTCTGCTGATAATGTTCCCCTTTGAAAACGAAACAAAGATAATGTTATCGCCGTCTTACCTTATAAATGAAGTCCATGCGCTGGTCCTTCTGGATGAAAATAGCCGTCTCTTTCTGGTAAAAGTCCTCCTTCACTTTCTTCAGTTTTAAGAGTCTTATAAGAGTTTAACGTAGTTTCCGCGATTAGCAGAGCTCATACTCTCATCCTCTCCACGAATTGCGAGCTGCCGTTTGGCGAGGAAGCAGGTCACATTAATGACATCTTTGAAAATCTCTCGGTTCTCTTTTACCTTAGCATTGTGGACACTGATGTTGAGTTGCCGCTGTTCATCCGAAGCCAAGTCTATCCTCGTCATCCCAAACGTTTTTAGCGAAATCTAGCTTTGAATATGAGCCTTCGACCGCTCATGTCTGGTTAGGCTTCTTTGCAAATTCTTTAGGTCACAAAATCCCATTTGAGTCCACACAGTTCCACAGGTTGAAAAAAGAATGCAAGGAGAGCAGAAAAGGCGGTTTCTTGCAGAACATCCACAAAGCCAGTCTTTTCACGTATACCACTCCGTTTGGAAAGAGCGAGTAACTTTCCGTCCTGCTGATTAAAACAAACCATTTAGCTCCGGCGTTGGTCTTCCTTTAGTAATTATCTCCTGCTTCGCTTGAAAGTCCACTTTAGAAAACTGTTTGAGTGCGGAAATGTAGTCATCCATGTTGAAAGTCGGGCTGCACGAGACGGGAAAAATAAGTCGCTGCTGCCCTTACCCGCTGAGGCCACCGTATGTCTGGGATCATGAGCGCCCCGCCCGTATCGTGAGGCACGAGAACAGTTTGCCTCACTTCAAACTTTTTTCTCTGCCGTTTTGATGGCTCAACCAACACACAAAACATGGTACTCGCTGCGGCACTCGACTCGCTTACGCCACCGTATGTCTCTGATCATGAGCGCCCCTATCGTGAGGCACGAGAACTGTTTGCCTCACTTCAAACTTTTTTCTCTGCCGTTTTGATGGCTCAACCAACACACAAAACATGGTACTCGCTGCGGCACTTGACTCGCTTACGCCACCGTATGTCTCTGATCATGAGCGCCCCAATAGTGAGGCACGAGAACTGTTTGCCTCACTTCAAACTTTTTTCTCTGCCGTTTTGATGGCTCAACCAACACACAAAACATGGTACTCGCTGCGGCACTCGACTCGCTTACGCCACCGTATGTCTCTGATCATGAGCGCCCCTATCGTGAGGCACGAGAACTGTTTGCCTCACTTCAAACTTTTTTCTCTGCCGTTTTGATGGCTCAACCAACACACAAAACATGGTACTCGCTGCGGCACTTGACTCGCTTACGCCACCGTATGTCTCTGATCATGAGCACCCCTATCATGAGGCACGATAATTGTTTGCCTCACCTTAGACTTTTTTCTCTGCTGTTTTGAACGCCCAGCAACACACCTGACCGCACGGCAGACAGGGAAGTTTACGAGGGTTTGCGAAAATTCAGCGATTTTGAAGAAAGAAAATAATCCAAATTGTTGAAGCTAAATGAAAATGAAAAACTGACAATTACAATTATTTTATAATTATATATTTTATTTCTTTGCATGATCACAGGTGAGGCACTGCCTCCCCTGACCTCACGTCACTACTTCATACTAAGGCATATTTTCCTCGGGGTTCAAAAACTTATTTCACACAATAACAAAAAAACTATTATTTGCAACCTTTTCTTCTGGATTGGTGTTGATATTCTGTCTCTCGCTGTCAAATAACATTTTTACATAGATAGATGGGCCTGTCTCTAATTTTGGATCCAAACTAAGTGGGAGCTGGATGGGTTTTGACAGCTAGATTATGAGGTGATAATTTATGGAGACTTTTTAATTAAAGCAAAACTGCTTATTAGAAACCCTCATTAATAGCGTGCTCATGAAGGGTCTGTGTGTTTAAAGTTTAGTGGGGAGCACTAATGAGATGGTGCCGCGAGGCAGGATGGTCGTTGGTATTGTGGGTTAGATATGAAAGGTCAGCAATTTCACAGCGATAAAATCAAATGTCATTTTCTCGGTGTTGATTGAATTGCTTTTGAGGGATGCATCTGCATTGTTTTGTTTTTTTACTATCAGTTTCAACAAAAGTATTTGGAGGAAAAACATGTCTTAACTCACCATATAGCCATGAATTGATTAACGTGGACCCCGACTTAAACAAGTTGAAAAACGTAATCGGGTGTTACCATTTAGTGGTCAATTGTACGGAATATGTACTGTACTGTGCAATCTACTAATAAAAGTATCAATCAATCAATCAATCAATCAATCAAAGCCTTTGTCCCATTTAAGTGAATATTTAAAGGGGAACATTATCACAATTTCAAAAGGGTTAAAAACAATATGAATCAGTTCCCAGTGGCTTGTTGTATTTTTTGAAGTTTTTTTGCAAAATTTTACCGGTCCCGGAATATCCCTCAATAAAGCTTTAAAGTGTCTTATTTTCGCTATGTTCGAAACCACTATCCATTTCCCTGTGACGTCATACAGGGCTGCCAATACAAACAACATGGCGGTTACCACAGCAACATATAGCGACATTAGCTCGGATTCAGACTCAGATTTCAGCGGTTTAAGCGATTCAACAGATTACGCATGTATTGAAACCGATGGTCGGAGTATGGAGGCAGATAGCGAAAACGAAATTGAAGAAGAAACTGAAGCTATTGAGCGAATAGCTATTGACGCTATCCGGCCATAGCATGGGTGTACCTAATGAAGTGGCCCATAGCATGGCTGCCTTATTAGCATCGCCGGTAAAATATGCGGACAAAACGATCAGGACTTTCGCATCTTGTGACACTGGAGCAACTTAAATATGTCGATTGGTAAGTGTTTGTTTCACATAAATGTGGGTATCTAGTTTCAAATGTATATACAGCTAGCGTAAATAGCATGTTAGCATCGATTAGCATAGCATGTTAGCATCGATTAGCTGGCAGTCATGCCATGACCAAATATGTCTGATTAGCACATAAGTCAACAACATCAACAAAACTCACCTTTGTGATTTCGTTGACTTAATGGTTGCAAATGCATCTGCAGGTTATCCATACATCTCTGTGCCATGTCTGCCTTAGCATCGCCGGTCAAATGTGGAGACACTCTGGTACATTCAATGGGGGTCTGGCGGTAGACACTTTCTCATCTTCGGGCCAGTGGTGCAACTTGAATCCCTCCCTGTTAGTGTTGTTACACCCTCCGACAACACACCAACGAGGCATGATGTCTCCAAGGTTCTAAAAAATTGTCGAAAAAAACGGAAAATAACAGAGCTGTTTGTAATGAGTTGAAAATGAAAATGGCGGCTGTATTACCTCGGTGACGTCACATTCTGACGTCATCGCTACGAGACCGATAAACAGAAAGGCGTTTAATTCGCCAAAATTAACCCATTTAGAGTTCGGAAATCGGTTAAAAAAATACATGGTCTTTTTTCTGCAACATCAAGGTATATATTGACGCTTACATAGGTTTGGTGATAATGTTCCCCTTTAAATAATTTGTCCTGACAAGGCATGAAATAAATACACAGCCGCTAATTACAGTGACGACCTCTGAGGCTTTTCTTTACTTTCTGGGTAGAGTTAAAACATTTTTATTTTGGTTGGGTGGCTTAATTTGAAGATGCAGAGCTGGCAAGCAATGTGCAGGTAAAACATATTTTAATTAAGGACAACCAAGGGAGAACCAGAATGAGAACCATGAGTGAATATCATTGGAATGATACACAAAGCGTGCTACTATGAACATACCAATTCATTATAAGTGATAAGTTGTAATGTGTTAAAATTTTAAGATATTGTGTTTTTGAAAACAATGGAAATGATGTTTTGAGTAAAGAACAACAGCCTTCCAGCTTATATTCTTAGGTTATTTAATTTAAGTTCAAGTTAAAGTACCAAAGATTGTCACACACACACTAGGTGTGGTGAAATGTGTCCTCAGCATTTGACCCATCCCTTTAATCACCCACTGGAAAAGTGAGGGGAGCAGTGGGCAGCAGCGGTGCCACGCCCAGGATCTACATATGGTGATTTAACCCCCAATTATGGTGATTTAACCCCCAATTATGGTGATTTAACCCCAATTCCAACCTTTGATGCTGAGTGCCAAGCAGGGAGGCGATGGGTCCCATTTTTTTTGTAGTCTTTGGTATGACTCACAACCTACCGATCTCAGGGCAGACACAAATAAGAGGAGAAAACTATAATTCACGGGGGATATTGATTTTTGAAATAGGTAAAGTAAAATTGAATATAAAATACAAATGTATTTCAGTTTTAGTAGTTAAATGGTGGAACAAGCTCTGTGATGAACTGAAGACATGTAGTTCTTTGTTAAGGTTTAAGAAAACATTGAAAGGTGAAATAATTGAAAATGATAAAATATAGTAACAATTTATCATCATTTATTTTGATTTCTTTCATGAAAATGCATATATAAAAGCCACGTACAATTGACACTTTCATGGTTTTTTTGTTTCTTATACATTTCCATGATCAGAAAGGAGCAGATGGAAAATACTATACTTATATTTATCTGCCCCCTTTTTAACACAAATTATTTTAAATGACTTTAAAACTGTTCCTCCAGCATGCTTTTTAAATTCCCTTTAAACATTTTCACAATGACATGTCCAATCTAAATCAAAATTCAGTTTGATATGAATCCAGTTTTCTCTTTTTATAACTCTTTTTAAATTCAAAGATATTCTTACAGGATTTTAAGTCTTTGTTTGGAGAATTCCATGCTTTCACACCAGCAACAGACAAGCACTTTTGTTTCAAATTGGTTCACACTCTTGGATGTTAAAAGTCATACGGCCTTCTGTGGTTCTCATCTTCAGATGTGAACACAAATAAGTTTTGTATGTCCTTCGGAAGGACTTTATTTCTCGCTTTGAACATCATTAATAGAGTATTCAATTCGACAATGTCTTTTAGTTTTAGTAATCCTGACCTAATGAAGAGAGGATTTGTGTGGTCTCTATATCTCTACGTATTTTTAACGTTGATGTGCCAGCCAAACAAATTTTTAAGTGAATGTATAGGATAGGCAAATATAAGCTTCGGCTTCAGCCTATTCCTTTTTCGGTCATTCCTTTTATTGTATCTTCTTTTTGTGTGTAAATGTACATGATTGTTAAATATGTCTAATCTGTAGTCTTAATCTGGTCACACAAAATGGTTGATGGTTGGTTATATCAGTGGTCCCCCCCGATTGGTACCGGGCCGCAGAAGAATTGTTTATAAAAAAAAAAAAAAAAAAAAAAAAAAATATATATATATATATATATTTTTTTTTTATTAAATCAACAGAAAAAAACACAATATACACTTACAATTAGTGCAAATACCACAAAAACCTCCCTTTTTCGTGACAAAAACTTCCTTTTTTTATGACAAAGAAGAAAAAAAAGAAAAAAAAGGACGCCCCCCACCCCCCGGGCCGCGGGACAAATTATTAAGCGTTGACCGGTCCGCGGATACAAAAAGGTTGGGGACCACTGGATTATATGACCGAAATAAACTTATTTCATTCATTCATTCATGTATTCCGTTTTCCGTTTGGGCTCCAGTACTCTGGAATGCCCTCCCGGTAACAGTTCGAGATACCACCTCAGTAGAAGCATTTAAGCCTCATCTTAAAACTCATTTGTATACTCTAGCCTTTAAATAGACCTCCTTTTTAGACCAGTTGATCTGCCGCTTCTTTTCTTTCTCCTATGTCCCCCCCTCCCTTGTGGAGGGGGTCCGGTCCGATGACCATGGATGAAGTACTGGCTGTCCAGAGTCGAGACCCAGGATGGACCGCTCGTCGGGACCCAGGATGGACCGCTCGCCTGTATCGGTTGGGGACATCTCTACGCTGCTGATCCGCTTGAGATGGTTTCCTGTGGACGGGACTCTCGCTGCTGTCTTGGAGCCACTATGGATTGAACTTTCACAGTATCATGTTAGACCCGCTCGACATCCATTGCTTTCGGTCCCCTAGAGGGGGGGGGGTTGCCCACATTTGAGGTCCTCTCCAAGGTTTCTCATAGTCAGCATTGTCACTGGCGTCCCACTGGATGTGAATTCTCCCTGCCCACTGGGTGTGAGTTTTCCTTGCCCTTTTGTGGGTTCTTCCGAGGATGTTGTAGTCGTAATGATTTGTGCAGTCCTTTGAGACATTTGTGATTTGGGGCTATATAAATAAACATTGATTGATTGATTGATTGATATTCAATATAGCAAGGTAGAAGTAAAAAACAAAATCAGAATGCTAACACATTCAATATAAGCCAGCAAACATACACACAGTGACAAACAACACAATGGACTGCCGGCTAATAAACCCTCTTGATTAGTGATGACAGTCAGGTGAGTCACCTGATCACTAATCAGTAGCAGGTGTGGAGAATAGCGCTCCTAACCACAGGTGACGTGGCAAATTGGGAAATAGAAGAAAAAAAAAGTAAGCTACCAAAATAAGTACAAAGCACAGGAAAATAATGAACATAAGTCCAACCTATTGTGAGCTCATTGGATTTTTTTTTTGTCATGAAAAAGAGAGATTTTTTGGGTTGGTGCTCTAATTTTAAGTGTATCTTGTGTTTTTTATGTTGATTTGATAAAAAAAATAAAAAAAATAGTAAAAAATAATAATAATGATAAAAATGTAGGGCTTCACGGTGGGAGAGGGGTTATAAATAAATAAATGATAAATGGGTTGTACTTGTATAGCGCTTTTCTACCTTCAAGGTACTCAAAGCGCTCTGACACTACTTCCACATTTACCCATTCACACACACATTCACACAATGATGGAGGGAGCTGCCATGCAAGGCGCTAACCAGCACCCATCAGGAGTAAGGGTGAAGTGTCTTGCTCAAGGACACAACAGACGTGACGAGGTCGGTACTAGGTGGGATTTGAACCAGGGACCCTCGGGTTGCACAATGGCCCACTCTCCCACTGTGCCACGCCGTCCCTATTACTATTATTATTATTATTACTTTAAAAAAGTAAAGGCGGTGTAGCTCGGAGGCTTCACGGTGGCAGAGGGGCCAGTGCGTCCGCCCCACAACACAAAGGTCCCGCAGTCCTGGGTTCAATTCCAGGCTGAAGATCTTTCTTTGTGGAGTTTGCATGTTCTCCCCGTGAATGCGTGGGTTCCCCCCGGGCACTCCGGCCCCCCCCCCACACCCCCAAAGACATGCACCTGGGGATAGGCTGATCGGCAACACCAAACTGACCCCAGTGCGTGAACGTGAGTGTAAATGCCGTCCGTCCATCCGTGTTGGCCCCGCGACGAGGCGGCGACCCGTCCAGGGTGCACCCCGCCTCCCGCCCGACTGCAGGTGACATAGGCGCCAGCGCCCACCGCGACCCCAAAAGGGAACAAGCGGCAGAAAACGGATGGATGGCTGGTATAGCTCGGTTGGTAGAGTGGCCGTGCCAGCAACTTGAGGGTTGCAGGTTCGATTCCCGCTTCCGGCCATCCTAGTCACTGCTGTTGTGTCCTTGAGCAAGACACTTTACCCACCTGCTCCCAGTGCCACCCACACTGGTTTAAATGTAACTTAGATATTGGGTTTCACTATGTAAAGCGCTTTGAGTCACTAGAGAAAAAGCGCTATATAAATACAATTCACTTCACTTGTGAGGGTTGATGGCACAGCTTTGCAACACTTGATATTCTAGTTTCAAGCATGTTTCACTCAATATATCAATATATCAATATGTTTCACTAACCCTTAGAAGGGTTAGTGTGTCTGCCTCACAATACGAAGGTCCTGCAGTCCTGGGTTCAAATCCAGGCTCGGGATCTTTCTGTGTGGAGTTTGCATGTTCTCCCCGTGAATGCGTGGGTTCCCTCCGGGTACTCCGGCTTCCTCCCACTTCCAAAGACATGCACCTGGGGATAGGTTGATTGGCAACACTAAATGGTCCCTAGTGTGTGAATGTTGTCTGTCTATCTGTGTTGGCCCTGCGATGAGGTGG
The DNA here is from genome assembly GCF_033978795.1 of Nerophis ophidion. Lineage (NCBI taxonomy): Eukaryota > Metazoa > Chordata > Actinopteri > Syngnathiformes > Syngnathidae > Nerophis > Nerophis ophidion. The sequence goes on from NC_084621.1 coordinate 67,961,046, forward strand.
CGACTTGTCCAGGGTGTACCCCGCCTTCTGCCCGATTGTAGCTGAGATAGGCGCCAGCGCCCCCCGCGACCCCGAAAGGGAATAAGCGGTAGAAAATGGATGGATGGATGGATAAAAATGTATTCTGCGGCCTAATACCAACCGGTATTGGGGACCACTGCTGTAATTGACGAGTGAGCATTCTCTGGAATAAGGACAAATGGTATAAAAAAATGGATAGATGGATGCATATTCCAAACAGAAAATCACTATCTTAGCCACACAACAAAACCACTTGCTATGTATGTTTTTGTAGCTTCAGAGGCAAAGGCGGATGCTGAGGTTATTAATATTTCTCTTTTGTTACACAATTTGCTGCGGGGAAGATGAAAGGCCCAATTACTTGTATGTTGGAACCAAAAGTCAAGTATAAAAAAAAATACAAGTTCATTAATGAAAGGAAATATATTGTTAAAGGCACTCTGCAAATTTGGAGGCATGAGCTCACCAGTGCCAAACTCAGATCTGGCCCGCAACATCACTTTATCTGGCCCGCAAACACCTGGAAATGATTTGTGTCAACAAAGTACTGAATATTTTCTTACCAAATGTAAAGGATATTTTTCATTTTGACAGAAAACATATATGTACTGCTTGGTATTGCATGCTTTTTTCCACTTGAATATCACCATTATTGCAACAAATATTACAGTATATTAGACGTAGACTTCCTTTATTGTCATTAAAATGTGAACTTTGCAGTACAGATAAAAACTCAATTTTGCTGCATTAGCTCATAGTGCTGGATAAAAGAGCAATAAGGTGCAGATATAAATAGATTTACTGTACGGATGAATATATTGCACTTTTGTATATGCATTCATGTTTACGGATGTATGTTATGTTGTCTTTATAGTCCAGCGACTAATACATTTGTTTTTTATCATTATCATTATCATACTTTCTAAATGTTTTATGTCTAAATAAAATAGTTACTTAATTATCTGCTTGACTTATAATTTTACAGCAAAATACCCATCAAATTAATAAAAATTACTATTAATTTTACAGTGTTCTTTACAGTATATTACTGCAAATTGAAAAAAAGCTACCATTTTTTGCATTAAAATTCCGTTAACTGAGATGCCATATGTTTACTGTTTTTACTTGTTTTAAACGGTGTATTACTGTAAAACATGGGTGTCAAACTCTGGCCCACAAGCCAAATTTGGCCCGCCATGTAATTTCATTTGGCCCTTGAGGCAATTTCCAATTAACATTAGAGCTGGCCCGCCGGTACACTGCATTCACCGCTAATACTCATACTTGCCAACCCTCCCAATTTTCCCGGGAGACTCCCGAATTTCAGTGCCCCTCCCGAAAATCCCACGGGGCAACAATTCTCCCAAATTTCTCCCGATTTCTACCCGGACAACAATGTTGGGGGCGTGCCTTAAAGGCACTGCCTTTAGCGTCTTCTACAACCTGTCGTCCTGTCCGGTTTTCCTTCACATAATATATGCGGCTTTTACACACACACAAGTGAATGCAATGCGTACTTATTCAAAAGCCATACAGGTCACACTGAGGGTGGCCGTACAAACAACTTTAACACTGTTACAAATACGCGCCACACTGTGAACCCACATCAAGCAAGAATGACAAACACATTTTCGGGAGAACATCCGCACCGTAACACAACATAAACACAACAGTACAAATACCCAGAACCCCTTGCAGCACTAACTCTTCCGGGACGCTACAATATACACCGCTTGCTACCAACAACCGTGTGTCGCAAACTGAGCAGTAAAAAGGCCTGAATTTATTCTTTATTTTCAAATGTATTCGCCTGTGGAAAAAAAGTTAATGTTGATATTTACCTCAGAAGGCTGCAAATAGAAAAGAGGCATTCAATTTTTCATTTAATTTTTTTTTACATACCATTGATGTTTTTTCGTTAGGTTTTTTGAAGTTGATTTTGCACTATTAAGTTATATAAGCGTTGCTTTTTCCATATTCAGTGTTAAAGCAAATCAGTGTAGCAAACTGAGCAATAATTAAGCTTTTTTTCATGCACTTTCTCTTGCTACTTAAAGGCTTGAATGTTTGATTCATTCATTATTTTCTTATTTTCAAATTCATTATTAGCCGGCGGAAAAAGTTTGTTTTGATGTGTACCTCAGAAGCCTGCAAATAGAATAGAGGCATTCAATTCTTCTTCAGTAGAAGCATTTAAGTCTCATCTTAAAACTCATCTGTATACTCTAGCCTTTAAATAGACCTCCTTTTTAGACCAGTTGATCTGCCGCTTCTTTTCTTTCTCCTATGTCCCCCCCTCCCTTGTGGAGGGGGTCCGGTCCGATGACCATGGATGAAGTACTGACTGTACAGAGTCGAAACCCAGGATGGACCGCTCGTCGGGACCCAGGATGGACCGCTCGCCTGTATCGGTTGGGGACATCTCTACGCTGCTGATCCGCTTGAGATGGTTTCCTGTGGACGGGACTCTCACTGCTGTCTTGGAGCCACTATGGATTGAACTTTCACAGTATCATGTTAGACCCGCTCGACATCCGGGGGGGGGTTGCCCACATCTGAGGTCCTCTCCAAGGTTTCTCATAGTCAGCATTGTCACTGGCGTCCCACTGGATGTGAATTTTCCCTGCCCACTGGGTGTGAGTTTTCCTTGCCCTTTTGTGGGTTCTTCCGAGGATGTTGTAGCCGTAATGATTTGTGCAGTCGGCTCATTAAACATCAATCAATCAATCAATGTTTATTTATATAGCCCCAAATCACAAATGTCTCAAAGGACTGCACAAATCATTACGACTACAACATCCTCGGAAGAACCCACAAAAGGGCAAGGAAAACTCACACCCAGTGGGCAGGGAGAATTCACATCCAGTGGGACGCCAGTGACAATGCTGACTATGAGAAACCTTGGAGAGGACCTCAGATGTGGGCAACCCCCCCCCCCCCCCCCTCTTACAGTATCAATCAATCAATCAATGTTTACTTATATAGCCCTAAATCACTAGTGTCTCAAAGGGCTGCACAAACCACTACGACATCCTCGGTAGGCCCACATAAGGGCAAGGAAAACTCACACCCAGTGGGACGTTGGTGACAATGATGACTATGAGAACCTTGGAGAGGAGGAAAGCAATGAATGTCGAGCGGGTCTAACATGATACTGTGAAAGTTCAATCCATAATGGATCCAACACAGTCGCGAGAGTCCAGTCCAAAGCGGATCCAACACAGCAGCGAGAGTCCCGTTCACAGCGGAGCCAGCAGGAAACCATCCCAAGCGGAGGCGGATCAGCAGCGCAGAGATGTCCCCAGCCGATACACAGGCAAGCAGTACATGGCCACCGGATCGGACCGGACCCCCTCCACAAGGGAGAGTGGGACATAGAAGAAAAAGAAAAGAAACGGCAGATCAACTGGTCTAAAAAGGGAGTCTATTTAAAGGCTAGAGTATACAAATGAGTTTTAAGGTGAGACTTAAATGCTTCTACTGTAAACCGCCAAATGACCTTGCATTAATCATTTTTATCATTATCTGTTCTACGATCAAGACAAACACCATTGGGTGCGAATCACAAATGAAAGAGAAAATACTACACTTTGAGAAATGAATACTACAAAAATGACAAACCAATGGAGTATGAAAGCATGCATTGCTGAGCGGTAATTAACGTTATCTGGCACGGTCCCAGCAGAGAAACGCCACACTGTGCACACGGAGCACGTCTGCGTATTGGCGGCATCATCAATTAACCAGCCGCTCCTTTCTGGAACTGCAGCTTTGTGTCGTGCCACCTGCAGCTTTTAAATCAAGGAATTACACTTGACTCCGGAAAAGTCTTGTGTGGTGTTCAAACACTCTCCTAAACACTCGTCAACGTTTAAGGGGTATAGCTGAGGTCAGAATGGACACAAACACACACACACACACACACGTCTGAGTCGAGCTACTGGAACTCTCATATTGTCTGAGTCCAACAATGCAGCAGCTGGCACAAACAGGGAGCTGTTTAACAGGCACCAATGAGGCCATCCCACCAGGTGCTACTGTGTGCCTTTCCCATCCAAATGTTATGCATCAGCAGAATTTGCTATGCCTTTATTTTCATAGCTCAAAACAAGAGGTGGGGGGGGGGGCTGTTATTTATGCATTGACCAGTGAGGGAGGTGTGACATTTCTGTTTATTTCCAAACCCCATATCGAGCATGCATGTTGTGTCGACGTGATATAAACTGCACGTATTGACGGGTGTTTGGATGCACAAACACGGACACACACGTCTGCATGAGTGTGTTTCCCCAACAATGTTTCTGTGTCTGTGTGGGTTGTAAGCAGCACAAATAACACTCTTCCATGGGACCTTTTAAGTCGATGCCATCTGCCTCTATCAGGGAAGGCTTTGGGAAAACAAATGCTTTGGCTCACATGTTTTTCCCAGTGGTTATACTATAGTCAAAATGTAAAATGTTACGGTGAAAGGGAGAGAAAGAGGTTCTGCAAAACATACTAAAAAAAAGAGGTACTTTAGACCAGTGGTCCCCAACCACCGGGCCGCAGAAGAATTTTTTATACATTTTTCTTTAAAAAAAAAAAAATAAATAAATAATTTGTAATTTTTTTTTTATTAAATCAACAAAAAAAAAAACAATATACACTTACAATTAGTGCACCAACCACAAAGACCTCCCTTTTTCATGACAAAAACGTCCCTTTTTCATGACAAAGAAAAAAAAGGAAAAAAAAGGGATAAATCGCGGGACAAATCACCAGCGTTGACCGGGCCGCGGATACAAAAAGGTTGGGGACCACTGCTTTAGACCAGTGGTTTTCAACCTCTTTTCAGGGAGCAGTGTGAATGTTGTCTGTCTATCTGTGTTGGCCTTGCGATGAGGTGGCGACTTGTCCAGGGTGTACCCTGCCTTCTGCCTGATTGTAGCTGAGATAGGCGCGAGCGCACCCCACGACCACAAAAGGGAATAAGCGGTAGAAAATGGATGGATGGATGGATGGATATTTATATATATGTATATATATATATATATATATATATATATATATATATATATATATATATATATATATACACACATACACGGAAAAAAAAGTACATATATACATAAATGTGTATACATATATACACAAATGTGTGTACATATATACACTTATATACATACATGTGTATGTGTATACACATATCTACACATTTGTATATACAAACATATATATAAATATATATATATATATATATATATATATATATACGTAAAAAAAATATACATATATACATATAAGTGCATACATATATACACAAATGTGTATATATGTACAATGAAAATCTTACTTTGCGAGTCCACCCTTCAACAAGTCACACGTTACTTAGCCAAAATAAAAACAAAACATTTTTTATACAAGGCACGGTGAGTAACATAGCATTATTGCACATTCTGATTCACAGTCAAAAGTAAAAATATGAAGGTGACATTGGGTCACAGCTGAAGTTAGAAGTGTCTTTAGTGATCAAAGGTGAAAGTGTGTACAGTCATAGTTGACAGTTCAGGGGTGGTCAGGGTAGCTGTCATTTAATCAAAAGATTAAACTAAAAAAAAAAAAAAAAAAATAAAAAAAAAAAAAAATATATATATATATATATATATATATATATATATATGTCTTATTGGATTATCCAGAGAATAGTGCTCGATACCGTGGTAGAGCGCAATATGTAGGTGTGGGAAAAATCACAAGACTACTTCATCTCTACAGAAGTGTTTCATGAGGGGTTCCCTCAATCATCAGGAGATTTTAATGGAAGCATTCACATACAATGGTTTACATGCTTATGCTTGAAAGAGAAACTGTTTATTATATATCATCCAGATCTATCATCCCTCAACAAGCGCAGTGAAATCATTTCAACATGCCGCCACAGACGGAAACACCTCCTAGGTAACACATGAGCCAATCACCACGCCCCTACACCTGCCTGTACCCACCCACTCTGTGCCCTATATAAACCATTGTATGTGAATGCTTCCATTAAAATCTCCTGATGATTGAGGGAACCCCTCATGAAACACTTCTGTAGAGATGAAGTAGTCTTGTGATTTTTCCCACATCTTTATATATGTATATATATATATATATATATATATATATATATATATATATATATATATATATATATATATATATATATATATATATCCATCCATCCATCCATTATCTACCGCTTATTCCCTTTTGGGGTCACGGGGGGGCGCTGGCGCCTATCTCAGCTACAACCGGGCAGAAGGCGGGGTACACCCTGGACAAGTCGCCACCTCATCGCAGGGCCAACACAGATAGACAGACAACATTCACACTCACATTCACACACTAGGGACCATTTAGTGTTGCCAATCAACCTATCCCCAGGTGCATGTCTTTGGAAGTGGGAGGAAGCCGGAGTACCCGGAGGGAACCCACGCATTCACGGGGAGAACATGCAAACTCCACACAGAAAGATCCCGAGCCTGGATTTGAACCCAGGACTGCAGGAACTTCGTATTGTGAGGCAGACGCACTAACCCCTCTTCCACCGTGAAGCCCTATATATATATATCCATCCATCCATCCATTATCTACCGCTTATTCCCATTATTATACATATATATATATATATATACATGTATACATGTATATACACACACACACACATACCATGAATCTTCAGCAAATTGGCTGAAGATTCCCAGCAAGTGTTTCCCAGCATGCCTTGTTGTAAAAATTGCCAATTTTGACTGTGTTTTCATGCATCTTTAATGTATTATTTTGTACAGACAGGATTGTAGCTGAGATAGGCGCCAGTGCCCCCCCGTGACCCCAAAAGGGAATAAGCGGTAGAAAATGGATGGATGGATGGATGGAGAATTTAATAGTTAGCGGTGTTGTTGTTAGTTATCCACAGTTAACTTATTGCTGCTGTACTTTTTCTGCTAATCTGACACGATTAGTAATAATAGTTAGTGCAATGCATCCTATTAATATCACTCTGGCCTCCATTGTTTTATTGGCATGTTAGAAGTAAATTGGGGTTATTCTTTGCTAAAATTTGACCAGCGAGCCGGATTCCCGCTGATTTCCATATGGTCCCGCCGGCCGAATGAAAGAGCTCCCCTGGGGGCCGGGAGTTTGACACCTGTGCTCTAGTCAAGTTTGATCATCTTCTCGGCGGTCCCCTACAGCTGAATCCAATGGCGGGGCTGATCCCAGGACCTCACTAAACCACCAAACTAAACTTCACTTGACTTATTTGTAGGGATCCCTTTCAGCTATGCTCTTACAAAAAAGGAGAAGAGCTCAGAGTTTTAGTCGCCCCACTAATATGGGACAAACTGTAATACTGATTACCTCGAGACTATTTCAATGACTAAACCAGGGTCCAACACAGGGGTAGGGAACCTATGGCTCGAGAGCCAGATGTGGCTCTTTTGATGACTGCATCTGGCTCTTGGATAAATCTGAGCTGACATTGCTCAACACGATAAGTAATGAATAAATCCACTTTTAATCACAGTGTTAAAAATAATGTTCAAAATATAAAACATTGTCAAGCATTTTTAATCCATCCATCCGTTTTCTACCGCACCTGTTCAAGAAGTTGCGTTAATGGTAAGAAGTTATTCATTTATTATTTGTTAGTGTGGGGCTTGTCTTCCTTGGGGTTCTGCAGACCATCAAGCACCGACATGAGAGCCTGTTTCTGGGTTACAATATTGTTTTATTTTTCAATAAGTCTCTCAGTTGCTTTCCAGCAATTGTCTTTTTCTCTTTCGTTTTCGCTCGCACTCTGGCTCCAGCCCCAACCCCGTCTCTCCTCCAGAGCGAGAGGTGATTAGATAACAAGGCCCAGGTGGGCCATTTACGCACACCTGTGGCTGATTTAGAGGCCGGTCCTGGCACACCCCAGATCACTGCAGGCCAGCAGGCCACGCCCCCTCCACAGTTAGCTTCAGAATAATAATGTTATTACAAAGAATAAGAGACCTATTATACTCTAGAAATGTTGGTCTTACTTAAAAATGCACGCGTTTAGTTGTGTTCAGTGTTAAATAAAATATTATATGGCTCTTACGGAAATAAATGTTAAAATATTTGGCTTTTTGGCTCTCTCAGCCAAAAAGGTTCCCGACCCCTGGTCTAACATAAACCCTGTGTATTATAAAGATCTGTGCTCCTATTTATTCAGGATTATTTTCAAACACTACAGCCGACCATCTGACTAGTCAATTGTCAAAGTAACATCGGAATGTCTACCTCATCAAATTGAGATTCGCAGAGTAAACCAACTATGATTCCATCTTACATATTTCACTATTCTTCCAAAATAAATGGCTCAATTTACCAAACATGATTTTAGTGTTTTATGCTGCTTATTCTGACCTGAAATAGGTTGTCATTACTACTGATGACAGGTTGGATTTGTTTGTTTTAAAGGGGAACATTATCACAATTTCAGAAGGGTTAAAACCAACAAAAATCAGTTCCCAGTGGCTTATTTTATTTTTCGAAGTTTTTTTCAAAATTTTACCCATCATGGAATATCCCGAAAAAAGGCTTTAAAGTGCCTGATTTTCGCTATCTGTGAAACCACCGTCCATTTCCCTGTGACGTCATCCAGGGCTGCCAATACAAACAAAATGGCGGATAGCACAGCAAGATATAGCGACATTAGCTCGGATTCAGACTCGGATTTCAGCGGTCTAAGCGATTCAACAGATTACGCATGTATTGAAACGAATGGTTGGAGTATGGAGGCAGAAAGCGTAAACGAAATTGAAGAAGAAACTGAAGCTATTGAGCGAATAGCTATTGACGCTATTCGGAGATCGCCTTCCAACCATTGATCGAGTGGCGCAGGATATCCATACATCTCTGTGTCATGTCTGCTTTAGCATCGCCGGTAAAATGTGCAGACCAAACGATCGGGACTTTTGCATCTTGTGACACTGGAGCAACTTAAATCCGTCGATTGGTAAGTGTTTGTTTGGCATTAAATGTGGGTGGAGGGAAAGACTGGATGCAAATATAGCTACAAATGTACATACAGCTAGCCTAAAAAGCATGTTAGCATTCATTTGCTGGCAGCCATGCCGTGACGAAATATGTCTGATTAGCACATAAGTCCAAAACATCAATAAAACTCACCTTTGTGATTTCGTTGACTTTATCGTTGGAAATGCATCTGCAGGATATCCATACATCTCTGTGCCATGTTTGCCTTAGCATCGCCAGTAAAATGTGCAGACCAAATGATCGGGACTTTCGCATCTTGTGACATTGGAGCAACTTAAATCCGTCGATTGGTAAGTGTTTGTTTGGCATTAAATGTGGGTGGAGGGAAAGACTGGATGCAAATATAGCTACAAATGTACATACAGCTAGCCTAATTAGCACATTAGCATCGATTAGCATGCCGTGCTAATCGATGCACACTCCACGTAAGTCAACTTGAATCCGTCCCTGTTAGTGTTGTTACACCCTCCGACAACACACCGACGATGCATGATGTCTCCAAGGTACGGAAAACAGTCGAAAGAACGGAAAATAACAGAGCTGATTTGACTTGTGTTTGTAATGTGTTTGAGAAAATGGCGGCTTGTCTACCTCTGTGACGTCACAACGCTCCGAGTGCGAATAATAGAAAGGCGTTTAGTTCGCCAAAATTCACCCATTTAGAGTTCAGAAATCGGTTAAAAAAATATATGGTCTTTTTTTTCTGCAACATCAAGGTATATATTGACGCTTACATAGGTCTTTAATACGTAGTTCCCGTCCAACACGCTCATTTTTCCTTCCACTTCCTGTTCGTCTCATGCACTCTCGACCACTTTACATCTGCTGAGCACTGATTTCCCTCACATTTTTCCGGATTGACAATCAGAAACCCTATTTTTCATTTTTTAAAATATTATATAACCTGCACACCATCTTTCAGTTCTGCACACTGGGGTTAGGCGAACATCGCCAAGCTCCGACCATGACTTTGGTCTTTCCGAGTAACGTAATTTTCGGACCACAAGGCGCACTTAAAATCATTTAATTAAAAAAAAAAAAATCGACTTATAACCCAATTGTATGGAAAAATTCTGGTTGTGCTTACTGACCTAATTTTATTTGGTACATGGTGTAGTGATAAGTGTGACCAGTAGATGGTAGTCACTAGGGCTGCAACTCTTTGGGTGTCCAACGATTCGATTCAATATCGATTCTTGGGGTCACGATTCAATAATCTATCGATTTTTTTTGATTCGATTCGATTCTCGATTCAAAAACGATATTTTTCCGATGTGCTCACTGGTAAACTTCAGACCTTGCATATGTCTTTTTGAGCAGGGGACCCTTTTGGGCACTACCCATGGTTCTTGTTGGGGACTATGGTCCTGGCTCTTATGAGATCCTTACAAGCTCCTCATGCGTAATTCTGTGCTGATCCTTTCCCTTTTTCAGAATCGTCCTTACCACACCCGGTGAGATCTGGCGACTGCAGTTGACTATTATTACAGTGGTACCTCGGTTTTTCGTGTTTACGTTTTCAGCGAAGATCTTCATCAAATACAATATTTCTACTAGGGCTGTGAGTCTTTGGGTGTCCCACGATTCGATTCAATATCGATTCTTGGGGTCACGATTCGATAATATATCGATTTTTTTTTATTCGATTCGATTCTCGATTCAAAAATGATATTTTTCCGATTCAAAAGGATTGTGTATTCATTCAATACATAGATTTCAGCAGGATCTACCCCAGTCTGCTGACATGCTAGCAGAGCAGTAGATTTTTTTTTTTAAAAAGCTTTTATAATTGTAAAGGACAATGTTTTATCAACTGATTGCAATAATGTAAATTTGTTTGAACTATTAAATGAACCAAACATATGACTTATTTTATCTTTGTGAAAACATTGGACACAGTGTGTTGTCCAGCTTATGAGATGCCATGCAAGTGTAAGCCACTGTGACACTATTGTTCTTTTTTATTATTTTTATAAATGTCTTATGATAATGTCAATGAGGGATTTTTAATCACTGCTATGCTGAAATTATAACTAATATTGATACTGTTGTTGATGATATTAATGTTTGTTTCACTACTTTTGGTTTGTTCTGTGTGGTGTTTGTGTCTCCTCTCAATTGTTCTGTTTATTGCAGTTCTGAGTGTTGCTGGGTCAGGTTTGGTTTTGGAATTGGATTGCATTGTTATTGTTACGATTGGGTGGCATCTTGGGTGCGCGAGGAGTGCCACCTCTCGATGCCAAAGGACTGGAGCAGGCAGGAATGAAGGTAGGAGCAGATTTTAATATAAACAACCAAAGTAACGCTTGACAAAAGAGCAAAACAAAGGTGTGCCTTAGCACGGGAAGCTAAATGCTACTATTAGCAAGAGGCCGAGTTCAGAGTTCGAAGTAGCGCCAGCCGAGCGCGCGGAGGCTAAGCTAAAATTAGCGTGGAACAAACAAACAGGGAAACAAGAACACACAACGTTAACAGTTGCCTTAAGCAAGCAAAACGTCCAGGAGGAACTGAGGTAGCAGGCGGTCTTAAATACAACACAATAATTAACGACCGGTGTGCGGCAGTGCAGGTGAAACAATTAAGTTGCCATGGTGACGAGTATAGGCTTCACGGTGGCAGAGGGGTTAGTGCGTCTGCCTCACAATACGAAGTTTCTGCAGTCCTGGGTTCAAATCCAGGCTCGGGATCTTTCTGTGTGGAGTTTGCATGTTCTCCCCGTGACTGCGTGGGTTCCCTCCGGGTACTCCGGCTTCCTCCCACTTCCAAAGACATGCACCTGGGGATAGGTTGATTGGCAACACTAAATTGGCCCTAGTGTGTGAATGTTGTCTGTCTATCTGTGTTGGCCCTGCGATGAGGTGGCGACTTGTCCAGGGTGTACCCCGCCTTCCGCCCGATTGTAGCTGAGATAGGCGCCAGCGCCCCCCGCGACCCCAAAAGGGAAAAAGTGGTAGAAAATGGATGGATGGATGGTGACGAGTATCAACTAGGAAGAGGTTCAACTCAGGGAAACGGCAGAGTCCAAAACGTGATCAAACATACAGAAAAGTAAACAACAAACGATCCATGAAGTGGATCGTAACAGTTATGGTATTGCTGTGTATTGTTTTGTTGGATTGATAGAAAAATAAAAAATAAAGATCGATTTAAAAAAAAAAAAAGAGAGAATCGATTCTGAATCGCACAACCTGAGAATCGCCATTCGTATTCAAATCAATTTTTTTCCCCACACCCCTAATATTTAATTATTTAGGGGTGTGGGAAAAGGGTGGAGTGCCATCTCCGGGTTGGGGAGGAGACCCTGCCCCAAGTGGAGGAGTTCAAGTACCTAGGAGTCTTGTTCACGAGTGGGGGAAGAGTGGATCGTGAGATCGACAGGCGGATCGGTGCGGCGTCTTCAGTAATGCGGACGTTGTACCGATCCGTTGTGGTGAAGAAGGAGCTGAGCCGGAAGGCAAAGCTCTCGATTTACCGGTCGATCTACGTTCCCATCCTCACCTATGGTCATGAGCTTTGGGTCATGACCGAAAGGATAAGATCACGGGTACAAGCGGCCCAAATGAGTTTGGGTCTCTCCCTTAGAGATAGGGTGAGAAGCTCTGCCATCCGGGAGGAACTCAAAGTAAAGCCGCTGCTCCTTCACATCGAGAGGAGCCAAATGAGGTGGTTCGGGCATCTGAACGCCTCCCTAGGGAGGTGTTTAGGGCACGTCCAACCGGTAGGAGGCCACGGGGAAGACCCAGGACACGTTGGGAAGACTATGTCTCCCGGCTGGCCTGGGAACGCCTCGGGATCCCCCGGGAAGAGCTAGACGAAGTGGCTGGGGAGAGGGAAGTCTGGGCTTCCCTGCTTAGGCTGTTGCCCCCGCGACCCGACCTCGGATAAGCGGAAGATGATGGATGGATGGATGGATGATGGAGCCTTAATAAAAATATCTGTCCGCCTAAAACTTTCTGCCTAAACTAATAATAATAAAAGTACATACTTTTGTCATCCCTTTTGTTTTCATTCAGGATGCGACCACTTTGTGCGGGCGTGTCTTCATGGCTCTCATTTTTGAGCGCACGTCCAGCTGATTATTATCAATCAATTACCATACCCACCCCTGCGTCTATACCCTTGTCCCATCCGTCCTCCAGTCCGCCATTTACCATACACGCCTGACAGCTGTCAGGTTGACTCTCGCTCTCTCGGTGTGTGTCTGAAACCCCTCAGCCCTTTCTGTCATGTACACTGAGGCGGACGCAGACGAGATGTGATGGCCACACCGTCCGACAGCCCGCAGCTCGTTCATGCTTTAACTGGGCTTGACTGCGGATGGGGCTCGGAACTGCCGGCTACAATAAGGGACACGTCCAAAAGAATGGGTTTGACCCCGTTGGGTCATCTCACAGATTAAGGCTGAGGTTGCATTTGGCAGACACGCAACCTGTTCACACTTCAATAAGAGGCAGACACACACACACACACACACACACACACACACACACACACGTCTGTTCATAGGATTCAATCACGGCAGCATGTATGGATGTGTGTGTAGGATGTGAAGAGGAAGGTCTCCCCAAGAATGTACAAACCCCGTTTCCATATGAGTTGGGAAATTGTGTTAGATGTAAATATAAACGGAATACAATGATTTGCAAATCCTTTTAAACCCATATTCAGTTGAATATGCTACAAAGACAACATATTTGATGTTAAAACTTATTAGTGATTCCCAAAGCCCAAAAAAAGTCTGCGGGCTATACAGGGTTTTCATTTCGGGCTCCAGTACTCTGGAATGCCCTCCCGGTAACAGTTCGAGATGCCACCTCAGTAGAAGCATTTAAGTCTCACCTTAAAACTCATTTGTATACTCTAGCCTTTAAATAGACTCCCTTTTTAGACCAGTTGATCTGCCGCTTCTTTTCTTTTTCTTCTATGTCCCACTCTCCCTTGTGGAGGGGGTCCGGTCCAATCCGGTGGCCATGTACTGCTCGCCTGTGTATCGGCTGGGGACATCTCTGCGCTGCTGATCCGCCTCCACTTGGGATGGTTTCCTGCTGGCTCCGCTGTGAACGGGACTCTCGCTGCTGTGTTGGATCCGCTTTGGACTGGACTCTCGCGACTGTGTTGGATCCATTATGGATTGAACTTTCACAGTATCATGTTAGACCCGCTCGACATCCATTGCTTTCCTCCTCTCCAAGGTTCTCATAGTCATTATTGTCACCGATGTCCCACTGGGTGTGAGTTTTCCTTGCCCTTATGTGGGCCTACCGAGGATGTCGTAGTGGTTTGTGCAGCCCTTTGAGACACTAGTGATTTAGGGCTATATAAGTAAACATTGATTGATTGATTGATTGATTGATTGATTGATTGATAAAAAAAAAATTGTGCAAATAATCATTAACGTTACAATTTGATGCCAGCAACACAACAAGAAGTTGGGAAAGGTGGCAACAAATACTGATAAAGTTGAGAAATGCTCATCAAACAATTATTTGGAACATCCCACAGGTGTGCAAGGTAATTTGGAACAGGTGGGTAATTCACAAACAAGGATGGGGCGAGGGTCACCAATTTGTAAGCAAATTGTCAAACAGTTTTAGAACAACATTTCTTAACGAGCTATTGCAAGGAATTTAGGGATTTTACCATCTACGGTCCGTAAAATTATCAAAAGGTTTAGAGAATCTGTAGAAATCACTGCACGTAAGCGAGGATATTACGGACCTTTGATCCCTCAGGCGGTACTGCATCAAAAACCGACATCAGCATGTAAAGGATATCACCACATCGGCTCAGGAACACTTCATAAAACCACTGTCAGTAACTACAGTTGATTGCTACATCTGTAAGGGCAAGTTAAACTCTACTATGCTAAGCAAAATCCATTTATTAACAATACCAAGGAACGCCGCTGGATTCGCCGTGCCCCAGATGGACTGATGCAAAGTGGAAAAGTGTTCTGTGGTCGGACGAGTCCACATTTCAAATTATATTTGGAAACTGTGGACGTGGTGTCCCTCCGGAACAAAGAGGAAAATAACCATCCGGATTGTTTTAGACGCAAAGTTCAAAAGCCAGCATGTGTGATGGTATGGGGGTGTATTAGTGCCCAAAGGCATGGGTAACTTACACATCTGTGAAGGCACCATTAATGCTGAAAGGTCCATACAGGTTTTGGAGCAACATATGTTGTCATCCAAGCAACGTTATCATGGACGCCCCTGCTTATTTCAGCAAGACTGTTATGGGTCACACTCCTACTTCCTCTCTTCCTGCTATGTCTCCTCCTGCTGGGCGTCCGGACAAGCACACCACGGGCCACTCCCACATGTGCTCTCTCTCTCCACTGCGGGCGTGCCTCCTCGCACCTGCAAACACTCACCAAACTACACACCTGCCTGTGATGAGCGAGCTGCCTTCAAGAGCAGACGCCGCCTGAGATCCGAGGCGAGAACCTAGCTTCACGTACCCAGTACAGTAAGCCCACACGTATCTAGCTCCTCTGCATGTGCAAACTATCTCCCTGTGCTCCTTCCCTGTTGTGCTCATTGTTTCCTGTGTTGTGTCGTCTTCCAGCCTTCCGCAATCCTTCCTTGTCGTCGAGTTGTGTGTCTCGTCACCTAGGACCTCCCGTGGATTTTCCCTTGCCTTCCTGGACATCGACCTCACGCCTGCCTAACAACCACGAAACCTTGACCATCTGCCTGCTCCCCGACGTTCGATTCCGCCTTGCTCCTTACTGGACTTCCGCCTGGATTCCGACACGCATCCTCAACACCCTCTGGCAACCATACTCAGGTAAGTCTCACACTTCGTCACACTACATCTCTTTGGTTAAATACACATCTCACTCACACACTAAACTGTCATTAAATACGCTGACAGCTAACGACGTCATCGTTCCTCTGCCGTCTTCTTCTCCCGTTGTACCGTCACAAAGACAATGCCAAGCCATGTGTTACAACAGCGTGGTTTCGTAGTAAAAGGGTGCGGGTACTGTCCTGGCCCGCCTGCAGTCCAGACCTGTCTCCCATCGAAAATGTGTAGCGCATTATCCATCCATCCATCCATCATCTTCCGCTTATCCGAGGTCGGGTCGCGGGGGCAGCAGCCTAAGCAGGGAAGCCCAGACTTCCCTATCTCCAGCCACTTCGTCTAGCTCTTCCTGGGGGATCCCGAGGCGTTCCCAGGCCAGCCGGGAGACATAGTCTTCCCAACGTGTCCTGGGTCTTCCCCGTGGCCTCCTACCAGCTGGACGTGCCCTAAACACCTCCCTAGGGAGGCGTTCGGGTGGCATCCTGACCAGATGCCCGAACCACCTCCTCTGGCTCCTCTCCATGTGGAGGAGCAGCGGCTTTACTTTGAGTTCCTCCGGATGGCAGAGCTTCTCACCCTATCTCTAAGGGAGAGACCTGGAAACTCATTTGGGCCGCTTGTACCCGTGATCTTATCCTTTCGGTCATGACCCAAAGCTCATGACCATAGGTGAGGATGGGAACGTAGATCGACCGGTAAATTGAGAGCTTTGCCTTCCGGCTCAGCTCCTTCTTCACCACAACGGATCGGTACAACGTCCGCATTACTGAAGACGCCGCACCGATCCACCTGTCGATCTCACGATCCACTCTTCCCTCACTCGTGAACAAGACTCCTAGGTACTTGAACTCCTCCACTTGGGGCAGGGTCTCCTCCCCAACCCGGAGATGGCACTCCACCCTTTTCCGGGCGAGAACCATGGACTCGGACTTGGAGGTGCTGATTATGAAGCGTAAAATACGACAGCGGAGATCCCGGACTGTTGAACAACTGAAGCTCTACATAAAACAAGAATGGGAAAGAATTCAACTTTCAAAGCTTCAACAATTAGTTTCCTAAGTTCCCAAACGTTTATTGAGTGTTGTTAAAAGAAAAGGTGATGTAACACAGTGGTGAACATGCCCTTTCCCAACTACTTTGGCACGTGTTGAAGCCATGAAATTCTAAATTAATTATGATTTGCAAAAAAATTTAAGTTGATGAGTTTGAACATCAAATATGTTGTCTTTGTAGCGCATTCAACTGAATATGGCTTGAAAAGGATTTGCAAATCATTTTATTCCGTTTATATTTACATCTAACACAATTTCCCAACTCATATGGAAACGGGGTTTGTAGTGATTCGCTGGGATCAAGCGTAGGTGTACGTGTGTTTGTGTGCACATACTGCATCATCTGGAGAGTAAACACACATCACACACGCAGACCTTGAGAAGACACCCTTGGGTTTTCTCCTGATTTTAAGCCTGGCTAATCCCTGAAAAAGATTTGCAACAGTTTGACGTAATCCTTTCACATTTCTACACTCCTCCCTCCCAAAGGCCTCCTCTGCCGTGGCGTTTACGAACCCTCCACGCACGGGGAGCGGGTTCTAATTAGGGATGTTTGCGGAACAATTAAAGGTTCCGTCGAACAGAGAAGGTTGACATTATCACGTTTGTGAATAATGTGGTGTCTTGTGGACTCATTTTGCACATTATCAAAGTCCGGGCAACAAGATGTTAGTTATTTATGACCCTCATAATAGAGCAAAATGTGCGGCCATCTATCAATGACAGCAGGACTCGCAAAATAACAATAGGCAAATTCATTTCAAATAACAATTTAGGACATAGTGTCAGGAGCCTCCATGGACTGAGGTTGATCCTTTCCTGTTTTTAGCACTCTTATTTCTAATTTCCACTTTCTGTGCACGTGATTGTTTGGCACTAAGCCAGGGGTGTCCTAACTTTTTCCACTGAGGGCCACACACTGAAAAATCAAAGCGAGGGGGGGACATTTTCATATTTTTTTATTTAAAAACCAATACAATAAATGTATAAAAAAAGTTTACATTTAGGCCTCCACTCGGGCTTGATCCCGGTAAAGCCAAAGGGTTTTGGTCAAAAAAATATAAAAAATATATCATTATTTAGTATTATTATTGTTATTTTTATTCAAATATTAGGTCTACCTTTTAAAAAAAAAATTTAAACATTTAAGTTCTATGCCCTTTTTGTCAAAAAAGAACCCAGGTTTTTATGGAAAAAAATCGCCTAATGTGCAATATTTTCCCCCAATTAAATTTTAAAGTGGAATGTTTGATGTTGTAAAATAATTGGAGCCTTAAAAAGGTCAATAACTCATAACAACATTGACATTTTTTGAGCAATGACACATACAAAAAAAAAATCCCACTAAAATTATTGGGGATCCTAAAGGGTTCCCCTCATTAAAGTGTTAAAAAAATAAATTATATATTTTTTTTATTGTTTACTTTTAGCACAATAATCTCGAGATCAGCTTCAGATCCATCCATCCATCCATCCGTCCATCCATCCATCCATCTTCTTCCGCTTATCCGAGGTCGGGTAGCGGGGGCAGCAGCCTAAGCAGGGAAGCCCAGACTTCCCTCTCCCCAGCCACTTTGTCTAGCTCTTCCCGGGGGATCCCGAGGCGTTCCCAGGCCAGCCGGGAGACATAGTCTTCCCAACGTGTCCTGGGTCTTCCCCGTGGTCTCCAGATCTATCCTTTAAATTATAAATTTGATTGTTGTTCATGTTTTTTTTTTTGTTCCTTTTGGCCCTTCTTTAAAAAAAAAAAAACAGCTCGGTTTTTTATATGGCAAACACAAAATATGCAACATCTGCCCCAAAGAATATCTCAAAGTGGAATATTTAATGAGACATAATTGGAGCCTTGAATAGGTCAATAAGTAATAATGATGTTGATTTTGATTCATTATTATTTTTTAAAGAAACAGCCTGCATGGCAGCTTTGTAATATTAGACTAAACATTGCAACAATTTATCGTTACATTTCACCTGTTGGCTTTTTTATACCACGTTTGTTTTTGGGTTTTTTTTAATCATATTTTTAGAACATGTTGTGGGGCCGTTAAAAAAATGACCTGTGGGCCGCACTTTGGACACCCCTGCACTAAGCACTGGCTCCCACACCTCTCCCTTATTGGCAATCAGAGCAGTTTTTTTTTTTTTCTGCCAGCGCTGTTCCTCTTTACAGAGCTGAATCGATGTAATTATTTTCTGCAACCTCCGCAGGTTTGTTTTTTGCTGTGCTAATCTAAGCTTGAAGTGTTGTGTTCTGTATGCATTGGTGTTTTCCTGAGTTCCCGCATGACCTGTGTGGCTTTTGCTGCCGTACCTAATAAAGAGACTATCTCACCTGCATGTCACCTTCCGTCTCTGCATCTTGGGGTTACATCGCAAGAAAAGCTGACTGCTCGTGACACAGAGATGATCTACAAACCCCGTGTCGATGGGAAATTGTGTTAGATGTAAATATAAACGGAATATGATGATTTGCAAATTATTTTCAAGCCATATTCAGTTGAATATGCTACAAAGACAACATATTTGATGTTCTAACTGATACATTTTTTTTTGCATTGGGAAAGGTGGCAATAAATACTGATAAAGTTGAGGAATGCTCATCAAACACTTATTTGGAACATCCCACAGGTGTGCAGGCTAATTGGGAACAGGTGGGTGCCATGATTGGGTATAAAAACAGTTCCTCAAAAAAATGCTCAGTCTTTCACAAGAAAGGATGGGGCGAGGTACACCCCTTTGTCCACAACTGCGTGAGCAAATAGTCAAACAGTTTAAGAACAACCTTTCTCAAAGTGACATTGCAAGAAATTTAGGGATTTCAACATCTACGCTCCATAATATCATCAAAAGGTTCAGAGAATCTGAAGAAATCACTCCACGTAAGCAGCATGGCCGGAAACCAACATTGAATGACCGTGACCTTCCATCCCTCAGACGGCACTGTATCAAAAACCGACATCAATCTCTAAAGGATATCACCACATGGGCTCAGGCACACTTCAGAAAACCACTGTCACTAAATACAGTTGGTCGCTACATCTGTAAGTGCAAGTTAAAGCTCTACTATGCAAAGCGAAAGCCATTTATCAACAACATCCAGAAACGCCGCAAGGCTTCTCTGGGCCCGAGATCATCTAAGAAGGACTGATGCAAAGTAGAAAAGTGTTCTGTGGTCTGACGAGTCCATATTTCAATTTGTTTTTGGAAATATTCGACATTGTGTCATCCGGACCAAAGGGGAAGCGAACTATCCAGTCTGTTATCGACAGTCTGGATGGTATGGGGGTGCATTAGTGCCCAAGGCATGGTTAACTTACACATCTGTAAAGGCACCATTAATGCTGAAAGGCACATACAGTTTTTGGGACAACATATGCTGCCATCTAAACGCCGTCTTTTTCATGGATACCCCTGCTTATTTCAGCAAGACAATGCCAAGCCACATTCAGCACGTGTTACAACAGCGTGACTTCGTAAAAAAAAACAGTGCGGGTACTTTCCTGAACCTGCCTGCAGTCCAGACCTGTCTCCCATGGAAAATGTGTGGCGCATTATGAAGCGTAAAATAGGACAGCGGAGACCCCGGACTGTTGAACGACTGAAGCTCTACATAAAACAAGAATGGGAAATAATTCCACTTTTAAAGCTTCAACAATTAGTTTCCTCAGTTCCCAAACGTTTATTGAGTGTTGTTAAAAGAAAAGGTGATGTAACACAGTGGTGAACATGCCCTTTCCCAACTACTTCGGCACGTGTTGAAGCCATGAAATTCTAAGTTAATTATTATTTGCAAAAAAAACAAAAACATTTATGAGTTTGAACATCAAATATTTTGTCTTTGTAGTGCATTCAATTAAATATGAGTTGAAAAGGATTTGCAAATCATTGTATTCCGTTTATATTTACATCTAACACAATTTCCCAACTCATATGGAAACAGGGTTTGTATTTAAAGTTAACACGTTTCTCATAGTTTGATGTTATCTAATGCTTCCTTCCTTTCAAAATCTTTTTTCAGGTAAAATGTTTAAATTGGTGCCACACAGTCAAAAGGTAGTGGGTTGTGTGGACTTTACCTGTAATTCTAATCACGGGTACTTGCAGGCTTCTTCCCACTGTCATGACTGGGTGGGTTGCAGCTTGCTGTGAGGATTGTTCTTCCAGGATGCAAACTGACTATTCCGGTAGAAGGTAGGAACATGTTTAATTACCAATTAATCCTACATATCAGACAAGACAGGAACCAAACACACGGGAAGCTAATGAACAAAAAAACTTAACGCAGGAAACATTGAAGCTAAACACTGAAACCAATAACACATACGTGGACACGGCATAAATTGAACAATGACGCCAGGCCGACTGACTGGCAAAGACAAGCTTAAATACTGCCTCTGATTAGTGCTCGGGAAGCAGGTGAGCGGGCGAGCCCTAATCAGAGACAGGTGAACACAATGAATAAGGGTGGCAACCAAAACAAACAGGAACTAAAGGAGTCCAAAACTAACAAAACAAAAACATGATCCGGACCACGTATCATAACACCCACATCCCGAAAATATGCATGCTGGGTTAAGAAAGCAGTCAGTATCTAGTGTGACCACCTTTGCCTCACGCAGTGCAACACATCTCCTTCGCATAGAGTTGATCAGGTTGTTGACTGTCGCCTGTGGAATGTTGGTCCACTCATCTTCAATGGCTGTGCGATATTGGCAGGAACTGGAACAGGCTGTCGTATACGCCCATCCACAAAAATCCAAACATGCTCATTGGGTGACATATTCAGTGAGTACACTGGCCATGCAAGAACTGGGACGTTTTCAGTTTCCAGGAATTGTGTACAGATCCTTGCAACAAGATGAGGTGATGGTCTCGGGTGAATGGCACAAAGATGGGCCTCAGGATCTCATCACAATATCTATGTGCATGCAAAATGCCATTTATAAAATTCACTTGTGTTCATTGTCTAACCCAGGGGTGCCCACACTTTTTCTGCAGGCGAGCTACTTTTCAATTGACCAACTCGAGGGGATCTACCTCATTTATATATATCATTTATATTTATTTTTTTATGAAAGAGACATTTTTGTAAACAAGTTAAATGTGTTTAATGATAATACAAGCATGTGTAACACATATAGATGTCTTTCTTTCACAAAGACAAGAATATAAGTTGGTGTATTACCTGATTCTGATGACTTGCATTGATTGGAATCAGACAGTAATGATGATAACGCCCACATTTTCAAATGGAGGAGAAAAAATTTTGTCCTTTCTGTACAATACCACATGAAAGTGGTTGGTTTTTGGCATCTAATTCATCCAGCTTCCATACACTTTACAAGAAAAACATTGGCGGCAAATTCCGTAGCTTGCTTGATTGACATTCACGGCACCCGAGGGTCTTGTGAGATGACGCTGGCTGCTGCAAGATCATTATTATGAAAAAATGACAGAGAGGAAGGCGAGAAACACTTTTTATTTCAACAGACTCTCGCGCCGTACCTTCCGTCAAAACTCTAAAGGCCGACTGCACATTTCCTATCTTCACAATAAAAGCCCTGCTTCATGCTGCCTGCGCTAACAAAATAAGAGTCTCGGAAAGCTGGCGTGCACAAGTGATGTGCACGCCAGCTTTCTGAGGGATCGCTTGTGCACGCCAGTTTTCCGAGACTCTGTATTTAGTTAGTGCAGGCAGCATGAAGCAGGGCTTTTATTGTGAAGATAGGAAATGTGCAGTTGGCCTTTAGAGTTTTGACGGAAGGTACGGCGCGAGAGTCTGTTGAAATAAAAAGTGTTTCTGGCCTTCCTCTCGGTCATATTTTCATAATAATGATCTTGCAGCAGCCAGCGTCATCTCACAACACCCTCCGGTACCGTGAATGTCATTTAAGTGACGTCTTGGTGAAGATTGATGATCACTCATTTTTAGGTCTATTTTTTTTAAAAGCCTGGCTGGAGATGGACTGACACACCCCCCGCGGTCGACTGGTAGCTCGCGATCGACGTAATGGGCACCCCTGTACTATACCATACGCCTGCCCATACCATAACCCCATTCCCACCATGGGCCACTCGATTTACAACGTTCACATCAGAAAACTGCTCTTCCACACGACGCCACACTATATCTCTTCCATGTGCCCTGATCAGGGAAAACTGAGATTCATCCGTGAAGAGAACGCCTCTCCAATGTGCCAGACACCATAGAATGTGATCATTTTCCCACTCAAGTTGGTTACAATGATGAACTGCAGTCTGGTCGAGACCCTGATGAGGACAACAAGCATGAAGATGAGCTTCTCACAGTTTGCTCAGAAATTATTTGGTTATGTGAACCAATTGTTGCAGCAGCTCTCTGGATGGCTGGTCTCAAAAGATCATGGAGGTGCACCTGCTGGATGTGGATTGTGAGGCCGGTTGGATGTACTGCCAAATTCTCTAAATCGCTTATGGTAGAGAAATGAACATTCACTTCACAGACAACAGCTCTGGTGGACATTCCTGCTGTCAGCATGTCTGCACACTCCCTCAAAACTTGTGCTGTGTGATCTGTTGGTAATGTATTCCATATTTTACAGCTCATGTTGGCAAAGGCAGATTGTCCAAATGTGTTTTTTCAGTTAAATATTTTACAGTTAACCATCATGCTCATAGTTGGCTGGTTGGTTAAAATTTAAATGTGTAAACAGTATCATATTTTTTTTCTAACGTGCAAAAAGGAGTAGGAAGAAGCTAGGCTTATCTAATCATCCCCATTTTTCTGTCTGTAACAACTAATAACACATTGCTGTTTTCAATTTACATTACTGTGTTATAAATACCTCAGTTCCTCTCATAAGTAATTAAATAGTTACCCATTCGTGTGCTGAGATGGATAATATTTAATTTTCAAGAAATTCATGACCTTTATCATAACTGTTTTTCTTTGTACTTTGTAAACACTTTAAGTTTGAAGAGTTTCTTGAATTGGATCATAGTAGTACATTGTTTGATTTCTTTACTTAATCCATCCCATAATTTAGTTCCACATACGGATATGCTAAAGGTCTTAAGTGTTGTATGCGCACACAAATGTTTTAAATTAGATTGTTCTCTAAGGTTATATCTGTCCTCTTTTGTTTACAAAAAAATGCCGTACATTCTTGGCTAGCAGATTATAGTTTGCTTTGTACATCATTTTAACTGTTTGCAAATGGACCAAATCATTGAATTTCAATATTTTCGATTTCATAAATAAAGAAAATGTATGTTCTTTATGTCTAATATTGTGTATTATTGTAACTGATCTTTCTTGTACCACAGTTAGTGGATGAAGTGTAATTTTGTATTTATTTTCCCATACTTCTGCACAATTACTTCAATATGGTAACACTAGCGATTAGTAGAGAATATACAGTGAATTTTGGCTTAGAATATATTTTGCTTTATTCATTTTAGAAATATTTATTACCACCTTATGTTGTATATTTTTAATATGAGATTTCCAGTTTATTTTATCATCTATTATTACACCCAAAAAATGTGTTTTCTTTTACTCGTTCAATATCTACTCCATCTATTTGTAATTGTATTTGACTTTCCCGTCTATTGTTACCAAATAGCATTACTTTAGTTTTACTAAGATTCAAAGATAGTTACTATTATGTCTTTTAGATGCAAAACAATGGCCACAGAGCACTTTGTCTTATTAAATCCCACTATGTGCTGAATAAGTTTGCAAATGTTTTAACAGAGTGGATCGTGAGATCGACAGGCGGATCGGTGCGGCGTCTTCAGTAATGCGGACGTTGTACCGATCCGTTGTGGTGAAGAAGGAGCTGAGCCGGAAGGCAAAGCTCTCAATTTACTGCTCGATCTACGTTCCCATCCTCACTTATGATCATGAGCTTTGGGTCATGACCGAAAGGATAAGATCACGGGTACAAGCGGCCCAAATTAGTTTCCTACCCCGGTTGGCGGGGCTCTCCCTTAGAGATAGGGTGAGAAGCTCTGCCATCCGGGAGGAGCTCAAACCACATCAAGAGGAGCCAGATGAGGTTGTTCGGGCATCTGGTCAGGATGCCACCTGAACGCCTCCCTAGGGAGGTGTTTAGGGCACGTCCAACCGGTAGGAGGCCACGGGGAAGACCCAGGACACGTTGGGAAGACTATGTCTCCCGGCTGGCCTGGGAATGCCTCGGGATCCCCCGGGAAGAGCTAGACAAAGTGCTGCCCCCGTGACCCGACCTCGGATAAGCGGGAGAAGATGGATGGATGGATGTTTTAACGCATGCAAACCTTTACATCAGGCCCATAGTATGCAATATGGAATTGCCTCCAGTCTTCTGTAGGTGACGTCCGCAAGCTGATGCAGGCCCGACTTCATTTGGAATAAAAAGTGAGTGGTTGGAAAACATGCCTAAAATCAGTTCTGTGTCTATTTTGGGGTGAGTTTTACTTTACCTGTAGACATATTTTGTGGATCCAGAACCATTAAATAAGTGGCTATATTGTCTGAACTTTGCTGTGGTGTGCTTGGGGGCAGACATCAAAGAAAAAAGGACACAAACAACTTATCAGGAAGGCCGAGTCTACCTTAGAGGAGGTGGTTGGGAAAATAATTTTTGCAAAAGTGCTCACAGGAATGGAAAATACCCACATCACCCGAAATGATTCATTGTGCAATGTGAGGAGCAATTTCAGCAATCAACCTTTCCAATCTTTGTGTCTGAAGGAACGATACAGCAGGTCAGTCCTGCCTACTGTTGTCAGGCGTTTCAACTCTTCCTGGTCAGACGGACATTTTATTTTTGGGGGTTTTAAACGCAATCAGGAATAATCAGGTGCATACTGGTTTTGTTCTTATCCAGTCCTGCATTACTCAGTTACTCTTCTTGATGCGTGACAGCATGTGAGTGATCCCACTTGGATGTTTATGCCACAACAAATGTGTCACCCCATCCTGGAGAGTAAACACTTCCTGTCACTTCCTCCACCATCTGTCACAATGTACGTCAAATCTGTTGTCACATCAGGCATAGGGTTTCTCCAAAAATGGCGTGTAATCCAATTACACGCACAAAAAGAATACCAAACTGTTGCATCAAACCGACCTTTACATTAACTCTTGAATCTGATCGTGTTCAAAGTGGGATAAGAATAAAGCCTGATGATGTTTGTGTTTTTGAGTCTGCTGTGCACCAGTGGTGGGATAATGGTTAACATCCACATACAGTATCCTCGGCGGATGATAAAGGTGATGGTTGTTCTCACAGTTCTGTGTCCTATTTACACTTCCTGTTTTTCACCGACACTTTCCTTGATGGAACGTTCACAGCACAGAACATGTCATCACCAATTTTCTTCAGCACTCCTGAAAAAGACTGTTTTGACAACTATTCGGTGTGAGGTGAGATTCTGTGCGCTTTCCTTTTTTTTGTCTATTGTGCATGTCTTTTTTGTAGTCATTAAGACCGTGTTACACATTGGCTTTGTCAACTATTGTTTAGACTTCTTTACAACATGCATTAAATTCAAGATTTCAATGCAATCTACGGACATTTTTAGTTTTCATTCAGTAGGATCACTTGTATGCAAATAGTTTTGATCTGTTATTAATTCAAAAGGCATGGTACTTGCTTGTACGATATGTCTGTGTAGGTTTTCAATCATCCAGGTCATCGTAATTCACAAAGGTTGAACGAGGCCTCGTGTAAAAAGAGTGTTAAGGTCTTGGTCAAGTGGGGGTGACCCCAGGAAGCAGAGATGGGCGAAAAGGTGGGATTACAAAAAAATGCCGCCGCCGCCTCAGGAAGGGGAAGCAGTGCACTATCAACACCGTGTATGGTGCGGATGGTGTTCTGCTGACCTCGACTGCGGATGTTGTGGATAGGTGGAAGGAATACTTCGAAGACCTCCTCAATCCCACCAACACGTCTTCCTATGAGGAAGCAGTGCCTGGGGAATCTGTGGTGGACTCTCCTATTTCTGGGGCTGAGGTCGCTGAGGTAGTTAAAAAGCTCCTCGGTGGCAAGGCCCCAGGGGTGGACGAGATCCGCCCGGAGTTCCTTAAGGCTCTGGATACTGTGGGGCTGTCTTGGTTGACAAGACTTTGCAGCATCGCGTGGACATCGGGGGCGGTACCTCTGGATTGGTAGACCGGGGTGGTGGTTCCTCTCTTTAAGAAGGGGGACCGGAGGGTGTGTTCCAACTATCGTGGGATCACACTCCTCAGCCTTCCCGGTAAGGTTTATTCAGGTGTACTGGAGAGGAGACTACGTCGGATAGTCGAACCTCGGATTCAGGAGGAACAGTGTGGTTTTCGTCCTGGTCGTGGAACTGTGGACCAGCTCTATACTCTCGGCAGGGTTCTTGAGGGTGAAAACATTTAATTAGACAAAAAGGGATAACTAAGGGCGATGGGGCAGAAACGCACACCATGTAATCAGGACAAAATAGGTTCCTCAGAGGTCGGCAGGTGAAAGGGCCAGGGCACACTGAGCGAGGCAAGAGTCCAACACAAGAAATCCTTTTACCCCAGGGGGACTAGGAAATAAACACACAAGACGTTAGGGAATTCAGGACAAAGTAGCGAAAACGACCCGGGACTGGTGAAGCAGGTGCATGCACGAGATGAGTTTGGGATACAATAACCGGCGAGGCCAAGCTGTCAGTGAAGAGCATAAATACTGCCGGGTTAATTGAGAGCAGGTGTGCCACAATGTCCGCCCCTTGCCGAGGATGAAACTCCGATAACACAGGTGTAGAAAATGAGAAGGCAGGCAGGATAAAACTAAAACACAACAAAGAGTTTCTACTAAAAATAGACATATACATTCAAATCCAGAAAAAAGTGTACGCAAGTAAAAGAATCAAATGTATTAATTTTTTGCGCATGCGCAAATCCAAGCACATTTATTTTTTACATTGCAGTCAACTCGAAATTGACTGCAGACGTCTGCGTGGGTGTGCACGGCTAGGTCACACCCCCCTAGAAATACGCACATCCTAGTAGTAATGGCATTGAGCTCGGCAAGCTATGCCCAATCACAAGTCAGTAGGAGGTTCCGCTTCCTCATGTTTAGCCTGCTTCGACAAGCACACGAAGCACTAAGACTAGCTCTGTTTGCTAGCTTTTTGTAGTGTACACAAAACACTTAATGTGAGGTTCCAATTCCTTCTGGAATATTTATTTGGTAAATATTGGACCAAAAAAGGTGGAAAGGATTCCAGACCCAGTTTCAACTGAGGACATCAATGACACCATAGATAGAAATCCCAACTCAAAGTTTCTCACGAAACAGTAAAAAGTTAAAATCGTGAAAAAATATAAGACTTCAATGCAATGCAATGAAATTGGTATGGAAACAATAAAAACGGTTATTGAAGAGATCTCAGGACCATCCATGTATATTAGTAACCTATCATTTCAAACAGGGAAATTCTCAAACAAAATGAAAATAACTAAAGTTGCACAAATTTATCGGACTAGAGACAAACACTAATTTACAAATTATAGACCTGTTTCTTTCCTTACACATTTGTCTAAAATCATTGAAAAACTGTGCAATAACAGATTGGAGAGTTTTAAAAACAAATATAGAATACTCGCTGAGAACCAATACGGATTCTAAAATTTCAACTTGAATGGCTTTAATTGAAATAACAGAGGAAATTACCAATGCAAGAGATTGTAAAACAGTGTGCAGCAGCAGTGTTTATGGATCTAACTAAAGCATTTGACACATTTATTTATGTTTTAATAAAAACATTATAAAGGTATTACATTAGAGGGTTTGTCTTAAAATGGATGAGAAGCTGATTGGTTGATTGATTGATTGAAACTTTTATTAGTAGATTGCACAGTCCAGTACATATTCCGTACAATTGACCACTAAATGCTAACACACTTGTTTAAGTCGGGGTCCACGTAAATCAATTCAGCTACTTAACCAACAGGAAACAATACGTGAAGCTCGGCGAACAAAGGTCTACAACACTAAATATATCCTGTGGCGTACCACAGGGATCAATACTGGGACCAAAATTGTTTAATCCTTATATGAATGACATTTACAAAGTTATAAAATACTTATATTTGAGGACATTACAAGATTGTTTTGTTCAGGAGAGGGATTAGTTCACGTGTACTCATTGTTTTGTCACCGTGACGACCGATTAGTTAACAAACAAGGTGACTTTGTAAAAAATCTGGGTATTATCTTCGACCCAACTCTCTCCTTTGAGTCACACATTAAAAGCGTTACTAAAACGGCCTTCTTTTTTCTCCGTAATATCGCTAAAATTCGCTCCATTTTGTCCACTAAAGACGCCGAGATCATTATCCATGTGTTTGTTACGTCTCGTCTCGATTACTGTAACGTATTATTTTCGGGTCTCCCCATGTCTAGCATTAAAAGATTACAGTTGGTACAAAATGCGGCTGCTAGACTTTTGACAAGAACAAGAAAGTTTGATCACATTACGCCTGTACTGTATATACCTTTATATACATATATACATACATATATACCTGTACTGGCTCACCTGCACTGGCTTCCTGTGCACATAAGATGTGACTTTAAGGTTTTACTACTTACGTATAAAATACTACATGGTCTAGCTCCAGCCTATCTTGCCGATTGTATTGTACCATATGTCCCGGCAAGAAATCTGCGTTCAAAAGACTCCGGCTTATTAGTGATTCCTAGAGCTCAAAAAAAGTCTGCGGGCCATAGAGCGTTTTCCGTTCGGGCTCCAGTACTCTGGAATGACCTCCCGGTAACAGTTCGAGATGCTACCTCAGTAGAAGCATTTAAGTCTCACCTTAAAACTCATCTGTATACTCTAGCCTTTAAATAGACCTCCTTTTTAGACCAGTTGATCTGCCGCTTCTTTTCTTTCTCCTATGTCCCCCCCTCCCTTGTGGAGGGGGTCCGGTCCGATGACCATGGATGAAGTACTGGCTGTCCAGAGTCGAGACCCAGGATGGACCGCTCGTCGGGACCCAGGATGGACCGCTCGCCTGTATCGGTTGGGGACATCTCTACGCTGCTGATCCGCCTCCGCTTGAGATGGTCTCCTGTGGACGGGACTCTTGCTGCTGTCTTGGATCCGCTTTGAACTGAACTCTCGCGGCTGTGTTGGAGCCACTATGGATTGAACTTTCACAGTATCATGTTAGACCCGCTCGACATCCATTGCTTTCGGTCCCCTAGAGGGGGGGTTGCCCACATCTGAGGTCATCTCCAAGGTTTCTCATAGTCAGCATTGTCACTGGCGTCCCACTGGATGTGAATTCTCCCTGCCCACTGGGTGTGAGTTTTCCTTGCCCTTTTGTGGGTTCTTCCGAGGATGTTGTAGTCGTAATAATTTGTGCAGTCCTTTGAGACATTTGTGATTTGGGGCTATATAAATAAACATTGATTGATTGATTGATTGATTGATGTACTCATTTGGACTCACGCACCTGATTTGTTTATGACTCACGCACCTGTGTTAATCATGTCACTATTATTTAGGCTTGTAGTTGCCTGGCGTCATTGTTGTTGCTCCATGCTCTGTTCACTCTGGTTATGTATCGCTCTGCTCGTTTCCTTCCAAGTAAGTTTTGTTTATTGATGTCACGTTTTGCGAGTCGTTTGTTTCATATCCATAGTCCTGCCTTTTTGGTAGTTTTGGATTTTTAGCCAAGTTTGTTCTCCGCCTTGTGCACGCTGTTAGTTTGCACTTTTTTTTATGGATAAATTAAAAGATGTCTTTACCTTCACGCCATGACCCGTCACCTCCTTTTGCATTCCGGGAAAACAAACCACACCATAGCCCCCGTTTTGACAGATAATATATCTGCTAATTGGTGCCATTTCACGGTCCTTATACACACACCGTAGTAATTCTCGTGTGTTGACAATCCATCAAGCGGTGCGGCTTCAAAGCTTACCAAAGTCGTACTAAAACATTTTGACAGATTTTTGAGCGCCGTGTGTAATGTTTTATATCAGGGGTCTCAAACTCAATTTACCTAGGAGCCACTGGATGCAGAATCTGGGTGAGGCTGGGCCGCAAGAAAAGATTTCTTCCCAAAAATGTTTTGGAATGTCTTTATTTTAATTTTAAACACAAAATAAAATCTAAATTAAAATGAACAAAACGAGAATCAAGTAATGTGAGCCAATGCAAATTAAACAATAAAAAAAAACAGTTTGAATTGGTCCAGGTTATCGGGGACTGTTATTACTGACGGACAGGTGTCCCGGTGTGACTGCAACCAGGCACGTAAGAAAACCTTCGTTTCCATGGCAACGTTTCTGTCGCTTTCACTCATTTTTCCGCTTTTCCACTAACGCAAGGGTAGGCAACCCAGAAAGTTGAAAGAGCCATTCGAACCAGAATAACAAAAATCGTCTCTGTCTGGAGCCAACGGGAAGGAGGTGGAGTTTACAGTTACGGTAGCACAATCAGCCCCAAACGTGTTAATATCACGACTAACGCGCTACACGTCCGATTCGCCCAGCAACTCCCTGCCGCAGTATCAGCGCTAAGGTCCGGTGCACCACAGTTTTGTATTGTCGTTCGGTCCTTTGGCGGAGTGCTTCGGAGGCTACTGGGAAACTCGTCTCCCCGGCCCGGACTGTTTACAGTGGCGCCCGGGAAGGGAGCGAGAGAGAGACACACGCACAGTGACAGAGAGAGCAAGAGACAGCGAGAGAGTGAGCAGGCGGGCGAGCGAGGGAGGGACGGAGGGAGGAAGAGCGTATGCAGGTCTTGTGGAAAAGCGGCAAAACGTTTCTCTGCTTGCATCACGCAAGTGACGTCAATGTTCGGCCGCTGAAGCAGACGACTTTTAGCTGTGTGTGCGCACAGTGTTCATACTTCCTAAAAACCCGTGACGTCTTGCGTACACGTCACCATTACACTACGTTTTCAAGACGAAACTCCCGGGAAATTCAAAATTGCAATTTAGTAAACTAAAGCGGCCGTATTGGCATGTGTTGCATTGTTAATATTTCATCATTGATATATAAACTATCAGACTGTGTGGTGGGTAGTAGTGGCTTTCAGTAGGCCTTTAAAGAACTGAACTGGGCAGGAAAGTATATAGGTTTTCAGCACCGAAGGCTTGGAATAACCTACAATCTTCAACTTCAAACCCTTGTTACATTAAATTAGTTTGAAGCTTCTGTGAAAGAGTTGCAATCTACCTTGTCTGAATGCACGTGTGGTGTGAGCAAGTCTTAAAGGGGAACATTATCACAATTTCAAAAGGGTTAAAAACAATAAAAATCAGTTCCTAGTGGCTTGTTGTATTTTTTGAAGTATTTTTCAAAATTTTACCGGCCCCGGAATATCCCTAAAAAAAAAGCTTTAACGTGCCTTTTTCTCGCTCTCCGCGAAGACACTATCCATTTTCCTTTGACGTCACACAGTGTTGCCAATGCAAACAAACAATGGCGAATAGCACAGCAAGATATAGCGACATTAGCTCGGATTCAGACTTGGATTCAACAGATTACGCATGTTTTGAAACGAATGGTTGGAGTATGAAAGTATTGAAAAAGAAACTGAAGCTATTGAGCGAATAGCTATTGACACTATTCATAGCCATAGCATGGCCGAATAGCTGCGTTAGCATCGCCGGTAAAATGTGCGGACCAAACGATCAGGACTTTCGCATCTTGTGACACTGGAGCAACTTAAATCCTTCGATTGGTACGTGTTTTTTTCGCATTAAATGTGGGTGGAAGGAAACGTAATATAGTTGCAAATGCATCTACAGGTTATCAATCAATCAATCAATGTTTGCTTATATAGCCCTAAATCACTAGTGTCTCAAAGGGCTGCACAAACCACCACGACATCCTCGGTAGGCCCACATAAGGGCAAGGAAAACTCACACCCAGTGGGACGTCGGTGACAATGATGACTATGAGAACCTTAGAGAGGAGGAAAGCAATGGATGTCGAGCGGATCTAACATGATACTGTGAAAGTTCAATCCACAATGGATCCAACACAGTCGCGAGAGTCCAGTCCAAAGAGGATCCAACACAGCAGCGAGAGTCCCGTTCACAGCGGAGCCAGCAGGAAACCATCCCAAGCGTAGGCGGACTAGCAGCGCAGAGATGTCCCCAGCCGATACACAGGCGAGCATTTAAGTCTCACCTTAAAACTCATTTGTATACTCTAGCCTTTAAATAGACTCCCTTTTTAGACCAGTTGATCTGCCGTTTCTTTTCTTTTTCTTCTATGTCCCACTCTCCCGTGTGGAGGGGGTCCGGTCCGATCCGGTGGCCATGTACTGCTCGCCATACATCTCTGTGCCATGTCTGCTTTAGCACCGCCGGTAAATAGCATGTTAGCGTCGATTAGTGTAGCATGTTAGCATCGATTAGCTGGCAGTCACGCCGCGACCAAATATCAATCAATCAATCAATGTTTACTTATATAGCCCTAAATAACTAGTGTCTCAAAGGGCTGCACAAACCACCACGACATCCTCGGTAGGCCCACATAAGGGCAAGGAAAACTCACACCCAGTGGGACGTCGGTGACAATGATGACTATGAGAACCTTGGAGAGGAGGAAAGCAATGGATGTCGAGCGGGTCTAACATGATACTGTGAAAGTTCAATCCACAATGGATCCAACAGTGGGACATAGGAGAAAAAGAAAAGAAACGTCTGATTAGCACATAATTCAACATCAACAAAACTCACCTTTGTGATTTAGTTGACTTTATCGTTGCAAATGCATCTGCAGGTTATCCATACATCTCTGTGCCATGTCTGTCATCGTCTGTAAAATGTGAAGACACTGGCACATTCAATGGGGGTCTGGCGGCAGATTTCTTGCCAATTTCGCATCTTTGGGCCAGTGGTGCAACTTGAATCCCTCCCTGTTAGTGTTGTTACACCCTCCGACAACACACCAAAGTTCCAAAAAATAGTCGAAAAAACGGAAAATAACAGAGCTGAGACCCGGTGTTTGCAATGTGTTGAAAAGGAAAATGGCGGCTGTATTACCTCGGTGACGTCATGTTCTGACGTCATCGCCAAAAGAGCCATAAACAGAAAGGCGTTTAATTCGCCAAAATTCACCCATTTAGAGTTCGGAAATCGGTTCAAAAAATAGATGGTCTTTTTTTCTGCACCATCAAGGTATATATTGACGCTTACATAGGTCTGGTGATAATGTTCCCCTTTAATGTTGTAAATGTGATGTTTTATGTGTTGTTTTCTGTTTTTAATGTAACCTTGCGGCTGCCCTCTTGGCTAGGTCTCCCTCGGAAAAGAGATCTTTGATCTCAATGGGATTTTACCTGGTTAAAAAAAGGCTTCATAAATAAAAATTAAAGGTGATAATAAAAAATGAAAATGACCTGACAAAATGTACAACTTCTAACCCAAATATCAAGGCAAGGAAAGTCGTCGGAATGGTACAAAGTAGAACACAAGTGGCTAGTCAAAGAGTTTTGTGTCAATAAAAATGGGATTGGGATTTATTGGACCCACTTGTAGAGAAGAAGGCCATATTTATCACAATCAAACTTGGAAGTTATTACCTTTGCTATGTGTGGCCTTGTGTAATGATGTCTGCCGTGTGCTGCATCCTTACCTGTCTATCTCCACGTCTGCCCCATGCATCCTCATTAATATCTATTTCATGGCACATTAATTTAGATGATTTTAGAGAATGCAACATTAGCACACTGATTTATTTACCTGCAAGTATTTCTTTGCAAGACGGCCATTTTTGGACATTTCCATTTTACCGAAATCCTGACAATTGAAGTGCAAATTGAGATTAATGGCCGGATTCAAATCACCTCCAATATGTGATGTTTGAACTGATACAACTGAGTCATGGTCCTGGTTGACTTCAGCTTCCATCGTTCTAGAACTATTTGCATGGCTTGTTAGTGATTCCCAAAGCCCAAAAAAAGTCTGCGGGCTATAGAGCGTTTTCCGTTCGGGCTCCAGTACTCTGGAATGCCCTCCCGGTAACAGTTCGAGATGCTACCTCAGTAGAAGCATTTAAGTCTCACCTTAAAACTCATTTGTATACTCTAGCCTTTAAATAGACTCCCTTTTTAGACCAGTTGATCTGCTGTTTCTTTTCTTTTTCTTCTATGTCCCACTCTCCCTTGTGGAGGGGGTCCGGTCCGATCCGGTGGCCATGTACTGCTTGCCTGTGTATTGGCTGGGGACATCTCTGCGCTGCTGAGCCGCCTCCGCTTGGGATGGTTTCCTGCTGGCTCCGCTGTGAACGGGACTCTCGCTGCTGTGTTGGATCCGCTTTGGACTGGACTCTCGCGACTGTGTTGGATCCATTATGGATTGAACTTTCACAGTATCATGTTAGACCCGCTCGACATCCATTGCTTTCCTCCTCTCCAAAGTTCTCATAGTCATCATTGTCACCGACGTCCCACTGGGTCATCATTGTCACCAATGTCCCACTGGGTGTGAGTTTTCCTTGCCCTTATGTGGGCCTACCGAGGATGTCGTAGTGGTTTGTGCAGCCCTTTGAGACACTAGTGATTTAGGGCTATATAAGTAAACATTGATTGATTGATTGATTGATTGATTGATTGATAAAAAAAAATTTGTGCAAATAATCATTAACGTTACAATTTGATGCCAGCAACACAACAAGAAGTTGGGAAAGGTGGCAACAAATACTGATAAAGTTCAGAAATGCTCATCAAACAATTATTTGGAACATCCCACAGGTGTGCAAGGTAATTTGGAACAGGTGGGTAATTCAGAAACAAGAATGGGGTGAGGGTCACCAATTTGTAAGCAAATTGTCAAACAGTTTTAGAACAACATTTCTTAACGAGCTATTGCAAGGAATTTAGGGATTTTACCATCTACGGTCCGTAAAATTATCAAAAGGTTCAGAGAATCTGTTGGATCCGCTTTGGACTGGACTCTCGCGACTGTGTTGGATCCATTATGGATTGAACTTTCACAGTATCATGTTAGACCCGCTCGACATCCATTGCTTTCCTCCTCTCCAAGGTTCTCATAGTCATCATTGTCACCGACGTCCCACTGGGTGTGAGTTTTCCTTGCCCTTATGTGGGCCTACCGAGGATGTCGTAGTGGTTTGTGCAGCCCTTTGAGACACTAGTGATTTAGGGCTATATAAGTAAACATTGATTGATTGATTGATGATGAGGAATCGCTTGACGTTGCATCTCTGATTATGAGAATAGATCAAACGTATCTTTCTTTGTCACTCCTATCCGTCCATCTTCAATATTTTCAGTTGGACTAAAATGAATGTCTCACACTTTAACGCAGGAACCAGTTAAAGAAAAAACCCCGAATAATTTCCTTCACATTTTTAATTGACATATCTGCTTTTTGAATGGTGAGCTGTTCCAGAGCAAAAATGTGTTCATTTTCTACCACTTATTTTTTTCCCGGGGCCATAGTGGGATGATATCAATCCCACCTAAGACCATAGGTGGGGTACATTCAGGACCGGCTGCCAGCCAATCACAAGGAACATACAGAATATATTTCTTATCTGGTTAAATAAAGGTTCTAGAATAGAGTAGACCAGACCTGAGCAAATTAAGGCCCGGGGGCCACATGCGGCCCGTTCAGCTTTTCAACATGGCCCGCCAGACATCCCAAAATCAGTTTTTTAGATCTTTAAGATGGAAACTGATGTGCAGTGATGTTTTCAAATGACCGTAAGTCTTGAACCATACAAAATATTTCAATGGTTGGAATATGTGCTTTTTATAGGAGCAAATTAAGGCCCGGGGGCCACATGCGGCCCGTTCAGCTTTTCAACATGGCCCGCCAGAAAGCCCAAAATCAGTTTTTTAGATCTTTATGATGGAAACTGATGTGCAGTGATGTTTTCAAATGACCGTAAGTCTTGAACTATACAAAATATTTCAATGGTTGGAATATGCCCTTTTTATAGGAACAAATTAAGGCCCGGGGGCCACATGCGGCCCGTTCAGCTTTTCAACGTGGCCCGCCAGACATCCCAAAATCAGTTTTTTAGATCTTTAAGATGGAAACTGATGTGCAGTGATGTTTTCAAATGACCGTAAGTCTTGAACCATACAAAATATTTCAATGGTTGGAATATGCGTTTTTTAAATTAGCAAATTAAGGCCCGGGGGCCACATGCGGCCCGTTCAGCTTTTCAATGTGGTCCGCCAGACATCCCAAAATCTGTTTTTTAGCTCTTTAAAATGGAAACTGATGTGCAGTGACGTTTTCAAATGACCGTAAGTCTTGAACCATACAAAATATTTCAATGGTTGGAATATGTGCTTTTTATAGGAGCAAATTAAGGCCCGGGGGCCACATGCGGCCCGTTCAGCTTTTCAATGTGGACCGCCAGACATCCCAAAATCAGTTTTTTAGATCTTTAAGATGGAAACTGATGTGCAGTGATGTTTTCAAATGACCGTAAGTCTTGAACTATACAAAATATTTCAATGGTTGGAATATGCGCTTTTTATATGAGCAAATTAAGGCCCGGGGGCCACATGCGGCCCGTTCAGCTTTTCAACATGGCCCGCCAGACATCCCAAAATCAGTTTTTTAGATCTTTAAGATGGAAACTGATGTGCAGTGATGTTTTCAAATGACCGTAAGTCTTGAACTATACAAAATATTTCAATGGTTGGAATATGCGTTTTTTAAATTAGCAAATTAAGGCCCGGGGGCCACTTGCGGCCCATTCAGCTTTTCAACATGGCCCGCCAGACATCCCAAAATCAGTTTTTTAGATCTTTAAGATGGAAACTGATGTGCAGTGATGTTTTCAAATGACCGTAAGTCTTGAACTATACAAAATATTTCAATGGTTGGAATATGCGTTTTTTAAATTAGCAAATTAAGGCCCGGGGGCCACTTGCGGCCCATTCAGCTTTTCAACATGGCCCGCCAGAAAGCCCAAAATCAGTTTTTTAGATCTTTAAGATGGAAACTGATGTGCAGTGATGTTTTCAAATGACCGTAAGTCTTGAACTATACAAAATATTTCAATGGTTGGAATAAGCGCTTTTTATATGATATACTAGTTACTATGGTAATCTAATTACTTACTATGATAATCTGATTAGTTACTATGGTAATCTAAGTCACAGCAACTCAGAAGAGGCACCAAGCAGTGTGGGTAGGGAGCGTTTCCACAGATTGTTTCCAGAACGGGCCTAAAATGTGGGTGTTAGGGACAGACGCGGAATGAGATTTTTACAACAAAGTTCTATAGTTTAGTGCTATATCAGATTGTTGGTGTTTTTATTTTTTTTTACCCTTCACTTTCATATTTTGCTGTTTTTTGCATTTTTGTTACGTTTCGCTTGATTGTAAAATATGTCGATCGAGAAGGGGTGTGACGTTCACATGTTGTCAATATTCAGTGTTTTATTGTTCATAGTTATTATTGTAAATCCCCCATTCTTTATTTTCATGTACATTCTGGGTGTCTCATTCAGTAAAAAAAAAAAAAAAAAAAATTCATTCCGTTTTTTAAGGCCATCATAACGTTTTTAGCACTCAATCAGACGTTATTGTGAGGTTTTTTTATTAGTGTTCCTAAAAATAGATATACTGGCCCCAGGCGTTTTTTTTCCCCTCTAAATTTGTCCCCCCGAGTCAAAATAATTGCCCAGGCCTGGAGTAGCCAAACAACCACCCACTCACATTTAAACTTAAGTAAAAATTAGAGTCACAAACTCTAAACATGTATCATTTTTGTTTTTTTAAACCACAGTACCCAGATAACACCCACTAAGTCAGGCATGTCCAAGCACTAAGGGCCGCACTCGGAAAAATCTAAGCATTCAGGGACCATTTTGATATTTTTTATTTTCAAAACCATTAGGGGCTCCACTTAACTTTGGTCCTGAGCACCCGAAAGGTTCCCAGTCATTAATGTAATAAAAAGTAGTCATATATCATTTTTGTTTTACTTTCTAGACTTAAATAAATATAGACCAACTTCAGATCTCACGGTTGACATAAAGTATTAGTAATTTTGTTTTATGTTGTATATTGTCACGCCTATGCTTCATGTTTTGTTTTGCTCGTGCTATGTTTAGTGTTTTGGACATTTAGTTCTGTTTTGCATTTCCTTGTTTGTCTTGTTACCATGGCAACTGATTTAGTTTTCATCTGTCATGTCTG
The DNA here is from genome assembly GCF_033978795.1 of Nerophis ophidion. Taxonomy (NCBI): domain Eukaryota; kingdom Metazoa; phylum Chordata; class Actinopteri; order Syngnathiformes; family Syngnathidae; genus Nerophis; species Nerophis ophidion. The sequence continues at coordinate 68,000,121 of NC_084621.1, forward strand.
ATCATGAGTTTAGTATGGCCATACTAGCCTGAGCATCCCCAATCTCATCTGTTCACAAAGCTAAGCCGGTCCTGACCTGGTTAGTACTTGGATGGGAGACTGCATAAAAATATCAGGTGCTTTTGACCTTTGGACTCTAAGTACCTTTCTTTTTCACTCCCTGTTTTGTTACCATGACGACCAATCAGTTCACCTGTCTTGTCTCACACCTGTTTTCACTTATCATGTTCATTATTTAAGCTACAGTTACCAGATAGTCAGCCTGGCAACATCACCTCCTTCACGACCTCGATTATCTGCTTCATGCCTTGCCACGCTGTTCATTTTGTCCACGTAAGTTTTTGTCATTCATGCCACAGCACAAGTGTTTTGTTTCATGTTTATAGTTTATAGCCTTTGTGCTAGTCTTTTGTTTCATAGCCCAAGTTTTGTACCTCCATTGTGAGCGCTTTTTGTTCGTTCCTGTTTTTAGTTTATGAGTAAATAAATTAAATATGTACCTACCTTCACGCCGATTCCATTCCATTCGCTTCGCACCTCGGGAAAACAACCCAAGACCAAGTCCTAGCCTGACATATATCCCCTTAAAAAAAACAACAGTTTTTTATGGCAAAAACATAGAATATGCAATAATTTCAGCAAAATGTTTTAAAAAATACATTATTTGATGTGAAGTCATTGGAGCTTTAAAAGGGTATCTCATTCATAACACCATTACTTTTGATCTCGAGGATCCAAAAGGCCGCCACTTATAAAAGTGTTAAAAATAAGTCAAATATCAATACATATTATTATTACTTTCAATGCTTAAATATTTAGATAAACTGCAGATCTATCCATTGATTTTATGTTTTTATTCTTTTTTGAGCAATGGCAATTGTAGAGTCAAAACGAACTATTGCAGCTTGACGTTATTAGAGTCAACATTGCAACTTGTTGTTACATTTCACCTGTTTGCTCTTCTATTCCACTTTTTTTTTTGTTTTTTGTAATAGTATTCTTAAAAAATTATGACGTGGGCCGTCAACAAATCAGCCGCCGGCCGCAAATGGTCCCCGGGCCACACTTTGGACACCTCTGCACTCGGCACAGTCCATCACAGCCAAAATCTGAATTCATCACAAGACTCAGAAGAATGTAATGTTGGTGAGATTATAGGATGCAATTAAAAGGGTGATTAAATGTAATAAATAAAGGCTGTCACTTGTGAGGAGATGGTTGTCATAAATGCATATCATTACATATAAGAAGAGCAAGCATGCATTCTTATTTAAACACAGACATGGAGAAAGAGCACTGCTAATGAATTTAGCATTGAAGAATTTAAGCCTCTTGTCTGCTTTTTTATTAGACAGTGTTAGATAAATACCACAAGCTTATAAAAAACTCAAATAATTTATTAAAGCCGGCATCTTGGTTCAATAAGGAGATTATTATAGCCTTACACGGTTTATTAATTAAACAAGACTTACATTTAATTCAATATAGCATATTGTGTTGTAGTATTTGGCTTAATTGTATTGTTCTGACTTTCAGATGCAGCGTTAAACTATCCATCCATCCATTTTTCTACCGCTTGTCCCTTTTCAGGGTTGCGGGGGTTGCTGGAGCCTCTCAGTTGCATTCGGGCGGTAGGCGGCGTATACCATACTTGCCAACCCTCCCTAATTTTTCCGGGAGGCTCCCGAAATTCAGCGCCTCTCCCGAAAACCTCCCGGGAAAAATATTGTCCCGAAAATCTCCCGGTTTTTATAGCGCAAAAACAATAAAAATCCGTTCCCAGTGGCTTGTTGTATTTTTTTGAAGTCATATGTATGTATGTATGTATGTATGTATATATATATATATATGTATGTATGTATGTATGTATATATATATGTGTATATGTATGTATGTATGTGTGTATATATATAGCGCAATATGTATGTGTGGGGGTAAATCACAAAACTACTTCACCTCTACAGAACTGTTTCATGAGGGGAAGACATATATATATATATAGCGCCATACAAGTATAACCCATTTACCACATACAGTACCCCGGCACCATATATATAAATATGTATGTGTGTGTATACATATATGTGTATATATACATACATATATAGCGCAATATGTAAGTGTGGGGAAAAATCACAAAACTACTTCACCTCTACAGAACTGTTTCATGAGAGGAAGACATATATACATATGTATGTGTATATATATATATGTGTATATATACATACATATATAGCGCAATTTGTATGTGTGGGGAAAAATCACAAAACTACTTCACCTCTACAGAACTGTTTCATGAGGGGAAGACATATATATATATATATATATATATATAGCGCCATACAAGTATAACCCATTTACCACATACAGTACCTCAGCACCACTAAGTCTGCAAGCATGAACTGATAAAGACGACTCAAACATCTTCAAGGACAAACTGAACAGTTCAGTTGCAATTGATTTAATGCCCTGAAAACAGCGCCCTAACAACAAATTCTAGGCCCCCACTCTATAACTTCCTAAAGAAGCCCCCTCCGTTAGGGAAGGGCGATATGGCCTAAAAGTAATAACCTACTCAGTGGCCTAGTGCAATGGTTCTCAACCTTTTTTCAGTGATGTACCCCCTGTGAACATTTTTTTAATTCAAGCACCCCCTAATCTGAGCAAAGCTGGAGGCCACGCCCCCTCCAGCTCCATGCGGACCTGAGTGAGGAAATCTTTTTTTTTCCACGTCCGCTTTCCCACGATATACTGTAAACAGCGTGCCTGCCCAATCCCGTTATTCCATACGAGGCGTCCGGCCGATGAGCATGGTGCAGATGGAGAAGATCTTCTCGGCGTCCGTGTTGGCGCACACGTTTAAAGCCGACGCTGGTCAGGCTGCTGAAGGTGAAGTAGAGGGCGGCAATGTACGAGCTGCACACAGACGGGCTGCCGACCGTCTTGTTGACGTAGGGCAGTGGTTCCCGACCACCGGGCCGCGGCCCAGGATATCGGTTCATGGATCAATTGGTACAAGAAAAAAATACATACTGCAGGGTTTCCCACACATTCGTTTATTTGTAGCAGCCCGCCACGAAAGAATTACTGCGGCCACAAATAAAAAAATAAAAAATAAAAACATTTTTTATTTTTTTTCCCGGATTTTGACTCGCTCGACCGCTCATAAAAGCAATGGGACTCTGTCTGTGAATGGAGTTTGTAGTTACATATCATATGAATATGTAAATATTATATAAATATGTACATAAAGTGTTGTAATTATATTCCAACTCTGCATTCTTCTTGGTCAGCGCCGCCGCCGCTTATCTCTTTTTTTCAACCAAAAATGCTTTGCTAAGATTAGGGGGTACTGGAATTAAAAATATGTCCACAGGGGGTACATCACTGAAAAAAGGTTGAGAACCATTGCACTAGGCCACTGAGTAGGTTATAGATTTTAGGCCATATCGCCCATCCTTAATGGAGGGGGGTTCTTTAGGAAGTTGTATTGTGGGGGCCCAGAATTAGTTAGGGCGCTGTTTTCAGGGCATCAAATCGATTGCAACTGAACTGTTCAGTTTGTCCTTGAAGATGTTTGAGTCGTCTTCATCAGTTCATGCTTGCAGACTTAGTAGTGCCGAGGTATGTGGTAGAGGGGTTATACTTGTATAGCGCTATATATATATATTTATATATATATATATTAGGGGTTGGCAAATTAATGCGTTAATTACGAGTAAACTCATCAATCTATTAACGATGACAATTATTTTATCGCACATTTGCGTATGTTGTTTACATGCTTTTATTTTGTTAACGCCTTTTCTTAAAAGATGGCGTCGCCCGGATGGGCTTCGGGGTCGAGGGGCTCTTGGTAAAGATGGAACATTTGGCAAAAATACCGGACAATTCTGCAAATGTCATGGCTGGCTTACAGCGTGGTCACTCCGGGATCACTTACGACCGCCAGACAATTCTGGATGTGGATAGATCGGGCCGTTTTGGTCTGAATGAGGCGTGCTTGCTAGACCGGCTAGCTAGCATGGGAATACTTTGCCGGCTACATCCAGCGGCCTGTGAAGCAGCGGAGTATATGTGTTGTCTGTCTATTTATGAATAATGCAGACCAGGAGTGTTGGCTGAGTTCTTAACGTTTACTTTCAGAGCGTGCATATCACAACATACAAGATGCCGTCATGGCGACACAACCTATACATGCTCCTCACTCCTGTTGCATGCTGGGTAGGGTAGTTCTTTTTTCCCCTGGCTCATAACATCACAATATAGTACCATGTATATGATGCCTTCAGTTTATCAAAGCACCAAGCAAACAATCGGAAAATTCCCATCATATCAATTCCTAGATATGGTCATAATTATTTTAAGTGCACTATGCATAATAAACACAACATTATTAATATTGCTAGTAAGGATAATTGGATCAAAAATTCCCTAAAACAGTCCACTACCTATAATATAGGTTTTTTAAACATAAGATCCCTGATAAAAAAAATGTTTCTGCTGTTACCTCAGAAATTGCCTGTTCAGATGTTATGATTGTGGCTCAGAGATTTGTATGTAGATTATATTTATTTTCCATAACAAACAGGATAACTTAAATACCCTGGCAGTGGCAATAAGCTCAAATGTTTGTATTTACATTTTTGGAGTTGATTTTCATAAAATATGCTATTTAACTGCTACTGTTTAACAAGGACTGATTTAAATTGTGTTTGCACAACAAATGTTTTGGCGCTTTTGTTCATGTGGGAGAATATTCCAATAAAGGTGCACTACACACTACTTTTGAATTCATTATTGGGCTTTGCGTATACAATGCAGTTAATCGCGATTAATCAGAGAAATAGTGCGATTAACTTCGATTAAAATGTTTAATCGTTGCCCAGCCCTAATATATATATATATATATATATATATATATATATATATATATATATATATATATATATATATATATATATATATATATATATATATATATACATACATACACACATACATACATATGTATATGTGTATGTATGTATGTGTGGGGAAAAATCACAAGACTACTTCATCTTCACAGAATTGTTTCATGAGGGGATCCTCTCATGAAACAGTTCTGTAGAGACGAAGTAGTCTTGTAATTTTTCCCCACACATACATATTGCGCTCTACCACGTTATCGAGTACTATTCTCTGGATAATCCAACTAAGACATATATATATATATATATACACATACATACATATGTATATAACTATATATATATATATATATATATATATATATATATATATATATAAAACCCCTCATGAAACAGTTCTGTAGAGATGAAGTAGTCTTGTGATTTTTCCCCACACATACATATTGCACTCTACCACGTTATCGAGTACTATTCTCTGGATAATCCAACTAAGACATATATATATATATATATACACATACATACATATGTATATAACTATATATATATATATATATATATATATATATATATATATAAAACCCCTCATGAAACAGTTCTGTAGAGATGAAGTAGTCTTGTGATTTTTCCCCACACCTACATATTGCACTCTACCACGGTATCGAGCACTATTCTCCGGATAATCCAACTAAGACATTATATATATATATATATATATATATACACATATATATATATATAAAATACATTTTCTGTATTATTAAGTGTAGACCTTTTCTGTTGTGTGATTTATTTATTTTTTGCTCCATGAGTAGCGAAGGTTGTTTTGTTCGGGTCATACGTAAATGTTGTGATGTCTTCCCTTCAAACCTAAATTCATGGTCATTGTCCTGATGTACTCACAATGTCCACAGGATAGTTGCAGAGTTGTAATGTTCAGATTGTCAGATTCACAAAATAAATCAGGAAACACCCACGGGCCAGATTCCTTATCAAATGCATCACATCTCGCATTAGGCCCGCGGGTCATCATTCAGACACCTGTATAGTACACGCAAAAACCCTGATTTCAATAAGGCTGTCTGCACCACTTTTCAATTGCACACGCTGTGTTACATGCTATTTTATAGATTGCACTCGCTGTTTACCGTGTGGTGTTTGGATCTTAGTAAATCAGGCCCTGACTATCAGGCACAAAGCAATACCTCCAGTGACAGTAATCCTGATCAGATGGTGTCTGAATGAATAGAAGTAGAGAGTGGATCGGAATTACAGAATCATCGAGGAATAACATTTGGCAGCAGTTCACAGAGTGAGCATGGATGAGACTAATTTACTAAACACACCCTCCAGTCTCATAATTACATGTAATTTCACTGGCATAATTAACTAATTTAATTACTACTCCTCAAGAGCATCAATTATTGATATTACACAGCATTTGGATGGCAGGCAGTTCTCTCATTTAGAAACGTGGTAAACACATGCTGGATCTCCAAGAGTCTTGGCCAGCTTCCTGCTTGCACGTCTTCTCAAAGGGTGAGAGAGTTACAAGGAGACAGACGGAGGATGCGGAACGTGTGTGTGTGTGTGTGTGCGCATGTGTGTGAGTGTGTGTGTGTGTGTGTGTATGTGTGTGAGTGTGTGTGTACTGAAGGGAAATTATGTCGTTACATTTGTCCAGCATTTATTTACAATCAGAGCTCTGCACTGACTCTCGTACGGGATTGGAAATATGAACACAATGTTGCTTTTTGCCTTCAGAGGGCTGGAATTCAAGTCTTTGTGTTCTGCATAGGACTACTATCTGGATGGAGTTCATACTCGTTAGCCTTAAAGGGGAACATTATCACAATTTCAAAAGGGTTAAAAACAATAAAAATCAGTTCCCAGCGGCTTGTTGTATTTTTTGAAGTTTTTTTCAAAATTTTACCGGTCCCGGAATATCCCTCAATAAAGCTTTAAAGTGCCTTATTTTCGCTATCTTCGAAACCATTAACAATTTCCCTGTGATGTCATACAGTGCTGCCAATACAGACAACATGGCGGTTAGCACAGCAAGATGTAGCGACATTAGCTTGGATTCAGACTCGGATTTCAGCGGCTTAAGCGATTCAACAGATTACGCATGTATTGAAACAGATGGTCGGAGTATGGAGGCAGATAGCGGAAAACGAAATTTAAGAAGAAATTAAAGCTATTGAGCGAATAGCTATTGACGCTATTTGGCCATAGCATGGGTGTACCTAATGAAGTGGCCCATAGCATGGCTGCCTTATTAGCATCTGTGCGGACCAAACGATCAGGATTTTCGCATCTTGTGACACTGGAGCAACTTAAATATGTCGATTGGTAAGTGTTTGTTTCGCACTACTTTCAAATGTACATACAGCTAGCGTAAATAGCATGTTAGCATCGATTAGCGTAGCATGTTAGCATCAATTAGCTGGCAGTCATGCCGCGACCAAATATGTCTGATTAGCACATAAGTCAACAACATCAACAAAACTCACCTTTGTGATTTCGTTGACTTAATGGTTGCAAATGCATCTGCAGGTTATCCATACATCTCTGTGCCATGTCTGTCTTAGCATCGCCGGTCAAATGTGGAGACACTCTGGCACATTCAATGGGGGTCTGGCGGCAGATTTCTTGCCAGTGGTGCAACTTGAATCCCTCCCTGTTAGTGTTGTTACACCCTCCGACAACACACCCACCAGGCATGATGTCTCCAAGGTTCCAAAAAATAGTCAAAAAAACGGAAAATAACAGAGCTGAGACCCGGTGTTTGTAATGTGAAAATGAATATGGCGGGTGTGTTACCTCGGTGACGTCACATTCTGACCTCATCGGTAAAAGAGCGATAAACAGAAAGGCGTTTAATTTGCCTAAATTCACCCATTTAGAGTTCGGAAATCGGTTAAAAAAATACATGGTCTTTTTTCTGCACCATCAAGGTATATATTGACGCTTACATAGGTTTGGTGATAATGTTCCTCTTTAACATAAGGTTCACTTGGCACAACCAATGAGATCTGTAAATATATCCATAAATATGTATATTTTATTTTTTTTGGAGCAGTACACCAATGCAAGCTACTGTACAATAGTTGTGAAATAATTTTACCCGCGCTTTGAATCCTGCGCTTTATACGATGATGCAACTAATTTATGGGTTTTTCATTAGATTACGATAAAAAATTCCCAAAAAGCGAAAAAAAGACAACTTTAGAAACAGCGCGACTTTTTGTGCTTTTTGAAAACATTTTAAGCCTTTTTACAAATTTTTAGCGAGCTCAATTTAAGTCCAAAGAAAGCAATGGACAAGTACTGTGAGGTTTGAAACATTCAGGAAGTATCCACAGCGTTGTCCAAACTGCCTTCTCCTCCTTTTCTCAATACATCGATAAAATTAACCGACAAGGTAATGTGAAATATGTCTTTTTATTCCTCATTATTGTCGCAACCTGACTGGTAAGGTCATACTTGCCAACCTTGAGACCTCCGAACTTGGGAGGTGGGGGGGGGGCTGGCTTGGGGGGCGTGGTTTAGGTGGGGTAGCGGGGGGTTGCGGAGTGTGTATATATTTTCAAGTTTATATATATATATATATATATATATACACAGTATATATAAAATACGTTCATTAATGAGTATATCTGTTCATCCACCGTGTTCAATGGAAAAGTCTGATCTATAAAATTTTCAGGCAGCATACCCCTTTCCCCTTCGAGCTGTCCTGGATGAACTAAAATTATTTTTTCCAATCATTTTGGAACTTGCAAGCGTACTTCTTCTCACTCGTCGTCGCCATGTCTCTTCTTTGTTTCTTCTGCTTCGTCTCTGTTATGTTTTTGGACATTACTATTTGCCGTAGTTTTAAAGCAATGCATGATAGGAATCCGGATGTTGTGTGTCAGTGTATTAACGTGCCGTCTGGAATAAACACACGGAGAAATAGCTCCGTGCTTTATGGGTTTTAGATAAAAATTATGGACACATATATGTGCAGTTGTGCACTGAGGGGTTTGTACTTCAGGCTAGAACACATTGTTCATGTTTACATCGTTTCTTATGGAGGAATTTGCTTCAACATACAAACTTCTCCATTTATGAACCTTGTTCAAGAACAATTAAGTTTGCAAATCAAGGTTCAAAGGTGCCATCTCCGGGTTTGGGAGAAGATCTTGCCCCAAGTGGAGGAGTTCAAGTACCTCGGAGTCTTGTCGATACGGCGTCTTCAGTAATGCGGACACTGTACCGATCCGTTGTGGTGAAGAAGGAGCTGAGCCGGAGGGCAAAGCTCTCAATTTACCGGTCGATCTATGTTCCCATCCTCACCTATGGTCATGAGCTTTGGGTCATGACCGAAAGGACACTATCACAGGTCCTTTTTTTTTCCTTTGTCATGAAAAAGGGAGGTTTTTGTGGTTGGTGCACTAATTGTAAGTGTATATTGTGTTTTTTATGTTGATTTAATAATTTTTCTTTTTAATAGAAGCATTTAAGTCTCACCTTAAAACTCATCTGTATACTCTAGCCTTTAAATAGACCTCCTTTTTAGACCAGTTGATCTGCCGCTTCTTTTCTTTCTCCTATGTCCCCCCCTCCCTTGTGGAGGGGGTCCGGTCCGATGACCATGGATGAAGTACTGGCTGTCCAGAGTCGGGACCCAGGATGGACCGCTCGCCTGTGTATCGGTTGGGGACATCTCTACGCTGCTGATCCGTCTCCGCTTGAGATGGTTTCCTGTGGACGGGACTCTCGCTGCTGTCTTGGATCCGCTTTGAACTGAACTCTCGCGGCTGTGTTGGAGCCATTATGGATTGAACTTTCACAGTATCATGTTAGACCCGCTCGACATCCATTGCTTACGGTCCCCTAAAGGGGGGGGGGTTGCCCACATCTGAGGTCCTCTCCAAGGTTTCTCATAGTCAGCATTGTCACTGGCGTCCCACTGGATGTGAATTCTCCCTGCCCACTGGGTGTGAGTTTTCCTTGCCCTTTTGTGGGTTCTTCCGAGGATGTCGTAGTCGTAATGATTTGTGCAGTCCTTTGAGACATTTGTGATTTGGGGCTATATAAATAAACATTGATTGATGGACAAGCAATTTCTGATGACCCATCAATCATTTATTGATAATAAAAATGATTAAAAAATTATTCTGCGGCCCGGTACCAATCGGCGCAGTGGTTGGTAATCCATCCATCCATCCATCCATTTCCTACCGCTTATTCCCTTTCGGGGTCTATAATCGAAAATATTTGGTGTTTTTTAACGCCACTTTATCATAAATGTGGTGGGCCCGTTGTAGCTGAGATAGGCGCCAGCGCCCCCCGCGAACCCGAAAGGGAATAAGCGGTAGAAAATGGATGGATGGATGGATATTAGTAAGTGATTTTAAGGATCACAGTAGGCTGTGCATGAATGTTTCTACAGACCTTAGGTCAGTGTGGTTTATACAAACACAAACTTAAATCAGTCATGGTAAATCAACAATGCCTGCATGTGTGTGTGTGTGTGTGTGTGTGGGTGAGTGTGTGTGTTTGAAATGCTACAGAACTCAAAGGGCGTGTGTGTGAACAGGTCATGTCAGTTGGGACGTATGAGACGACCCCGCGATTGTCAAGGATCATGTTTTCCCTGCATTGGGCCGAGCAACACGGACGAGTTTGTTAGACGTGTTTGTGCACACACGTATGTCTAAAAGTGGGTGAGTACCCTGAACGCCTCCTTTCTGCTCTTCCCTAATTATATTCATAACAGCAATCTGAATGTGCAGGGCCCATGATGAATGTGCCACCCAAGTGTGACTCGCTCCTAATAGGATTCTGGGATACGCAGGCAGTCGACAAGAGGGGGCCCCGTGTGGCACACAACACCTCACGCCTTGATGTCACACACACACACACACACGTACACACACACACACACACACACACACACACACACACCACTGACTTTTGCTACTGACAAAGAGACATAATTGCATTGGTAATTTTATCTTCACAGTCACTCTCTTTCTCATTAGCTTTTGCTGCCTGCACTTTTTTTTGTAGCATTCGTAGGGAAGATCGAAATGGTGATCAGGACAAGCAATTTCTGATGACCCACCAATCATTTATTGATCAGTGTGATCAATCCATGCAAAAACAGCTCCTTACATAACAGGTTGGTGTTAACCTTTAACCTTTTTCTTTGTTTCTCCCAGGGGCAACTTGACCTTTTTCCAAGTTGCAGGTTGACCTCATCCTTGGGATCTGGTATTTTCGATCGTTAAAATCTGACTCGACAACCTTTATCTTGAATAAACAATCCTCTTATTATCCACTCTAATGCCTAACTTTTAAAACCTTCTGCTGAAAAGGTATGGTCTCTCATAGGCTGGCTAGTAATGCGTGACATTTACTTCAGTGACATTTTTTGGTAAATGTACTTTTCAGAGCTTTTTACTCTTACTTGAGTGTTTTGAGAAGAAAGAACACTTTGTTCCAATGAGAATCATTCCGATCGCTCCATTTATAAATCTCATTATTACCATTCATAAGCAATAGTTAACTGATTCCATGACTTATTCATTTGGCTTATTAGAGAGACTTCTTCCAGCAAGCATGGTCACATGACTGTTTCATCAATCGGACGTAAGCACTAGTAAAGTTTTACTTCATTTCACCATATTTAATACACACACACACACACACAAGTATATATATATACCAAAAAGTTCTATTTTGGTTTCATCTGACCACATGACATTCTCCCAATCCTCTGCTGTATCATCCATGTATCCATTTTGGTATAAACTCAACTCGTCGTGTTTGGAGAAAGAAGAATACTGAGTTGCATGCCAAGAACACCATAACTACTGTGAAGCATGGGGGTGGAAACATCATCAGAGCTTTGAATGGTTGACCAAATACTTATTTTCCATCAAAATTTACAAATAAATTCTTTAAAATTCCTACAATGTGAATACCTGGATTTTTTTCTCACATTCTGTCTCTCACAGTTGAAGTGTACCTATGATGAAAATTACAGACATCTGTCATAATTTTAAGTGGGAGAAATTGCACAATCGGTATCTGACTAAATACTTTTTTTCCCCACTCTATAAATATATGTATATACATGTATATATATACAAAAGAGCAGATCAAATTTATCTTAAGGGCAAATGCCAGTTAAAAACTGTTTAAACAAAATCTCATGCTGGGTTAAAAGCCAGTGAGTAACAATGGCTAATGCTAATGCGATTGACACTAGCTTGATTAAAATACAATAGCGCATACAAATTTGAATTAAAACACTCCTAAAGACATCACACATAGGACGGTTTAGTTATTATAAGTAGTTGTAGTTATATTGTAAAACTTACAAATGTTGCTTGGAGTGATGAATAAAGAATCCATATGAGTAAGACCGCTATGGACGACTAGCAGACGGAACGGCACTTGTACTTCCGGTTCAAAGCACTAAACAGAAGAAAATACTGTGGACACTCACCCTGCAGCATTTGCGGGGAGCGAACTTGTTTAAAAAAATGGCGACAGCTCAAACAATAACACACCTTTTCAATGTCTCTGCTTGTGTTTTATGAAAACTTTTTGTAGAATACAAAACATTATGGCTGTTACCGAAGAAAAAACTACAGTTGCACCGTTTTATAAGCCTTGGAGGTTAAAGCGTAGGAAAAAAAAAAGTGGCTAGTAGTCTGGAATTCAGGATATAAACAACTGTGTTTTTAAGAGGGCTTTGAAGATTGAATAGATCACATCCACATTACCTGCATTGTTAAACGCCTCTTACCAGCACTTTTTTCCTATTTAGAATGCACAGAAAAGAGAAAGTGCTACGGCTTGCTGCGCAATTCGTTCAAACAGATCACTCTGGACAGGACTTGCAGGTAGGAGCATGGTTTATTCTTGAAAATTAAGCACGTACTGTCATGTCTTTTGATCATGTTTTTGTTTGGCCATGTGCTGTTTATTTTTTGGACACTCAGTTCCTGTTTTTGCACTTCCTTGTTTGTTTTGTTTCCATGACTACCCATTAGTTTTCATCCGTCCTAATGTCACACACCTGTCTCACGTTTTGCACTCGAACACCTGTCACTAATCACCACAGCATTATTTAAACCTGTAGCTGCCAGGTAGTCAGGCTGGCAGCTTTACCTTTACCCACGTCATGCCATGCTACCGCTACTCCCTTCATGCCATGCCTGTTAATCATACTGTTCATAGTTTCCCTCCTGCCCATGCCACGTAAGTTTTTTGTTTTTTTATGTCACAGTTATTGAGTTTTGTTTTTTGTCCACAGTTCTGCCTTTGTGCTAGTTTTTGTTTTTATTAGTTAAGTTTGGCCCTGCGATGAGGTGCCGACTTGTCCAGGGTGTACGCCGCCTTCCGCCCGATTGTAGCTGAGATAGGCGCCAGCGCCCCCCGCAACCCCAAAAGGGAATAAGCGGTAGAAAATGGATGGATGGATAGTTAAGTTTGTTCTCCGCCATTGTGCGCGCCTTTTGTTTGCCTTTTTTTTGTAGTTTTAGTGTTGAAATAAAATATGTCTTTACCTTCACGCAACTTTCCTTTGCCTTCTGGAAAAACAAACCCCAAAGTCCACGTATTGACACGTACCAACAACACGGAACAAGCAAGAAGGAAAAACGTGGGAGGCCAAGATTACCTCTTAGGACAGGAAGCACAAACTGGGAGACAAGAAGTACAACGTAACTTTTGCACGAAGCAAACAAAGAAGAGAGGACGAGTGTGGCGAGAGGAGGTGAATAAATAGTTTGATTGCAGGTGAGTGTGCCAACCACTAACCAGAAGCAGGTGAACCAAAAATACCGTATTTCCTTGAATTGCCGCAGGGCATATACAGGTGCTGTTCATATTATTAGAATATCATGAAAAAGTTGATTCATTTCAGTAATTATATTCAGAACATGAAACTTACATACTTTATCAATTCATTACACACATAGAGATATATTTGAAATGTTTATTTCTTTAAATTTTGATGATTAGTACTGACAATTACTGAAAATCCCAAATTCAGTAACTCAGAAAATTAGAATTTTTTAGAAATGTGGGCCAACTGAAAAGTATGAACATGGAAAGTTCCAGCATGTACGGCAATCAATACTTAGTTGCAGCTCCTTTTGCCTGAATTGCTGCAGCAATACGGCGTGGCATGGAGTCCAGCAGTCTGTTGCACCCTCAGGTGTTATGAGAGCCCAGCTTGCTTTAATAGTGGCCTTCAGCTCTTCAGCATTGTTGGGTCTGGCATCTGGCATCTTCCGCTTCACAATACCCCATAGCTTTTCTACGGGGTTAAGGTCAGGTGAGTTTGCAGGCCAATCAAGAACAGGGATACCATGGTCCTTAAACCAGGTACTGGTAGATTTGGCACTGTGTGCAGGTGCCAAGTCATGTTGGAAAATGAAATCTTCACCTCCATAAAATTGGTCCGCGGCAGGCAGCACAAAGTGTTCTAAAACTTCCTGGTAGACTGCTGCATTGACCCTAGACCTCAGGAGACACAGTGGACCAACACCAGCAGATGACATGGCACCCCAGACCATTACCCATTGTGGACATTTGACACTGGACTTCAGGCAACGTGGATTCTGTGCCTCTCCTGTCTTCCTCCAGACTCTGGGACCTTGATTTCCAAAGGAGATACAAAATTTAATCTGAAAACATAACTTTGGACCACTCAGCAGCAGTCCAGTCCTTTTTGTCTTGAGCCCAGGCGAGACGCTTTTGACGTTGTCTCTTATTCAAGAGTGGCTTTTCACAAGGAATGGGACAGCTGAAGCCCATATCTTGCATACGTGGTGGTTCTTGAAGCACTGACTCCAGCTGCAGTCCACTCTTTGTGGATCTCCCCCACATATTTGAATCGGTTTTGCTTGACAATCCTCTCCAGGGCGCGGTTATCCCTCTTGCTTGTACGCTTTTTTCTAGCACATCTTTGTCTTCCCTTGGCCTCTCTATTAATGTGCTTGGACACAGAGCTCTGGGAACATCCAACCTCTTTGGCAATGACCTTTTGTGTCTTGCCCTCCTTCTTTAAAGTATCAATGGTCATCTTTTGGACAGTTGTCAAGTCAGCAGTCTTCCCCATGATTGTGTGTCATACAGAATCAAAACGAGAGACCATTTAAAGGCTTTTCCAGGTGTTTTGAGTTAGTTAGCTAATTAGAGTGCGGCACCAGGTGTCTTCAATATCTGACCTTTTCACCATATTCTAATTTTCTGAGATGTTGAATTTAGGGTTTTCATTGGTTGTCAGCTATAATCATCTCCTTTTTGGCAAAAAACACTTGAAATGTATCAGTCTGTTTGGAATGAATGTATACATTCTACAAGTTTGACTTTCTAAATGGAATTAATGAAATAAATCAACTTTTTCATGATATTCTAATTATATGACCAGCACCTGTAGTATGCGCCTGCCTTGAATTACTACCGGGTCAAACTCGCTTCCCAAAATAATTAGCGCATGCTTAGTATTACCGCCTGGTCAAACTCGTGACGTCACGAGTGACACTTCCCCTGTCATCATTTTCAAAACGGAGGAGGCTGATTTCAAAACCGTTAATTTCACAGTATCATGTTCTCATATGTTCTCATAGTCATCAGTATCATCAGTATCACAGTATCACGTTCTCATAGTCATTATTGTCACCGATGTCCCACTGGGTGTGAGTTTTCCTTGCCCGAGGATGTCGTAGTGGTTTGTGCAGCCCTTTGAGACACTAGTGATTTAGGGCTATATAAGTAAACATTGATTGATTGATTGATTGATAATTTGAAATCGCATAAAGGGAAAAAGATTAAGAGCTGTTCAGTAGGATTTAAGGTCCAAGCTTACATCACACTCAAATTTTTACTGCATACCTTTGGTAAGTGCCGGAGTGAGAAGAGGTTTTAAAATAATTAGCGCATGCTTACTTTTACCGCATGCCTTTGGTAAGCGCAGGAGTGAGAAAAGGTTTTAAATTAATTAGCGCCCCGGCGGCAATTCAAGGAAATACGGTAATCCTCATAGAAACCAAAACAAGCCCAGAGGTGCACAAAACAGGAACTAAGGGAGTTCGAAAACCAGCAGAAAATAACAAAACATGATCCGTGGTCCGACTTTCATGTTCTTGTCTCACGTAAGGATTGTGGACGATGGGTAAAATCCCAAAATATTGCAGTTGCCGTTTAAACTCACTTTAAAATGAATCAGTTTGATACACACTTAAATAAATTGCCAGAAATAGCCAATTTGCTCAAATTAACTTTAATAAATACACCTGTATACTGTATACATAAAAAAAATGGGTATTTTGTCTGGGGATAGGTTGATTGGCAATTGTGTGAATGTGAGTGTAAATGTTGTCTGTCTATCTGTGTTGGCCCTGCGATGAGGTGGCGACTTGTCCAGGGTGTACCCCGCCTTCCGCCCGATTGTAGCTGAGATAGGCGCCAGCGCCCCCCGCAACCCCGAAAGGGAATAAGTGGTAGAAAATGGATGGATGGATAGTTCTGCGCTCCTTGGAAAAATAAATGTAATGATATTCACGCGGCATCAGCATTACATACTTAGCGAAGATTATTTGCATGTTGATTACCATATTCAAGAATATCACATTGTCCCTTTGTACGGCGTGTGTTCTATATGCATAAAAATATAGCATCTGTCCAATTTGTGGCGTACTTTGTGCTCCGTGCGTGATTATCATAAGAAAGAGCGATGTGTTTTCCACTTTCAACGTCGATTAGGGAGCCGCGCCTTTTCAGATAGCGGGAGATGAGATGAGAGATGTATGGGATAAGACATATAGTCGAAGACCTTTTCCTTGGGGATGCCATATCCATGTTGAGATGGCACAGGAGGCCCTTCCTCACATCCACACCACTCCACATCCATCCATCAAAGTGTCAACCGGGTCTCCTTTCCGCCTCCCCCCCCGAAGACATCTATTGCCGAGTCCCCACGCACTGAGTTGTGGTGTCTTGGATCCTGTTATGTATCGCGTATCCAAGCAACAACTGGCAAGAAATCTGCGTTCAAAAGACTCCGGCTTATTAGTGATTCCCAAAGCCCAAAAAAAGTCTGCGGGCCATAGAGCGTTTTCCGTTCGGGCTCCAGTACTCTGGAATGCCCTCCCGGTAACAGTTCGAGATGCTACCTCAGTAGAAGCATTTAAGTCTCATCTTAAAACTCATTTGTATACTCTAGCCTTTAAATAGACCTCCTTTTTAGACCAGTTGATCTGCCGCTTCTTTTCTTTCTCCTATGTCCCCCCCTCCCTTGTGGAGGGGGTCCGGTCCGATGACCATGGATGAAGTACTGACTGTCCAGAGTCGAGACCCAGGATGGACCGCTCGTCGGGACCCAGGATGGACCGCTCGCCTGTATCGGTTGGGGACATCTCTACGCTGCTGATCCGCTTGAGATGGTTTCCTGTGGACGGGACTCTCGCTGCTGTCTTGGAGCCACTATGGATTGAACTTTCACAGTATCATGTTAGACCCGCTCGACATCCGGGGGGGGGTTGCCCACATCTGAGGTCCTCTCCAAGGTTTCTCATAGTCAGCATTGTCATTGGCGTCCCACTGGATGTGAATTCTCCCTGCCCACTGGGTGTGAGTTTTCCTTGCCCTTTTGTGGGTTCTTCCGAGGATGTTGTAGTCGTAATGATTTGTGCAGTCCTTTGAGACATTTGTGATTTGGGGCTATATAAATAAACATTGATTGATTGATCTTATTTGGCTTAAGAAGTAAAAAAAAAAAAAGTTGAAACGTACAAGGTGAAGACAAACTCGTGCATGCAGGCCCATCCCGTCCCCAAAGACCCCCGGCAGGCTCGCTCACAGGACTCTGACGGGCCGAGGCATTGATAGACCATCTGTAAAAGTGTCACGTTGGATTACAGTGAGCGGGGGAGAAATACAAAGGAGAGGGGAAAAAGGCAAGCGAAAGGGTGGAAGAAAGACTGGGTATAAGGAAGACCAAGGATCAAGCCCTTCTCCAAGAGAAGCTCTCTTTCAGTCATAGACAGGTTCTTATCTTGGGTGAAAAGACTTAATCCATATCCCCAAACCCCCCCACTCAAAGTTCACCATTTCCCTTCTTTTGTTGAGGATGTGCTGCTTCAAAATGGACTGAATAGAAGAAAAGGTAACAATTCAAACACTCTTTGTGCAGATGATTAGGTACTGTTCCTCACATATATATTTATTGGAGATGTCCGATAAAGGCTTTTCGATATTCCGATTGTGGCGAAGTTGAGCCGAGGGGTCGACGGCGGGGCGGGACACGCTTTGGCCCTGCTCAAAATGGCGGCCAGGAGGCAGAGAATGCAGCGGAACGGAGAGGCGGGCTGTGCAGCAATCGAAATCAGGTGCGTGACAAACACACCAGCTCACATTCTGGCTATCTCCTCTCACTGTATAAAAGTGGAGAAGGAGGAAAAGATCGAGAGGAAGAGGCGGAGTGTCCGCAGGACTGCAGCAGAAGAAAAAACACGAACGATCAGAGAATGAGCCCAAGGGGAAGACGACATCAGCCGACCGAGACGAGCAGCGGAGGAGGAGGAGCTGAAAAGCGGCCCGATCGACTCTGACGCTTCAATATTTGAAAAAATAAAAGAGTCAAACCTGCTCTACGCGATGTCCTTCCTAAATGGTCCATGCAACCCACAGGGTGACGGCTGGAGTCGTTCACACCG
The DNA here is from genome assembly GCF_033978795.1 of Nerophis ophidion. Lineage (NCBI taxonomy): Eukaryota > Metazoa > Chordata > Actinopteri > Syngnathiformes > Syngnathidae > Nerophis > Nerophis ophidion. Next base: position 68,018,758 of record NC_084621.1, read on the forward strand.
ATATTGTCCAACTCTTAATTACCGATACCGATATATATACAGTCGTGGAATTAACACGTTATTACGCTTAATTTTGTTGTGCTGCCCCGCTGGATGCATTAAACAATGTAACAAGGTTTTCCAAAATAAATCAACTCAAGTTATGGTAAGAAATGCCAACTTGGCACTGCCATATCTATTATTGAAGTCACAATGTTCTCTCTTTTTTTTTTTAACATGCCTCAAAACAGCAGCTTGTAATTTGGGACATGCTCTCCCTGAGAGAGCATGAGGAGGTTGAAGTGGGCGGGGTTGGGGTGGGGGGAAGGGGGTATCGGGGGTGTATATTGTAGCGTCCCTGAAGGATTAGCGCTGCAAGGGGACCTGGGTATTTGTTCAGTTGTGTTTATGTTGTGTTACGGTGCGGATGTTCTCCTGAAATGTGTTTGTCACTCTTGTTTGGTGTGGGTTCACAGTGCGGCGCATATTTGTAACAGTGTTAAAGTTGTTTATACGGCCACCCTCAGTGTGACCTGTATGGCTGTTGAACAAGTATGCGTTGCATTCACTTGTGTGTGTGTAAAAAGCCGTTGATATTATGTGACTGGGCCGGCACGCAAAGGCAGTGCCTTCAAGGTTTATTGGAGCTCTGTACTTCTCCCTACGTCCGTGTACACAGCGGCGTTTTAAAAAGTCATACATTGTACTTTTTGAAACGACACCGATAATTTTGAACCAGATACCGATAATTTCCGAAATTACATTTTAAAGCATTTATCGGCCAGTTGATTGATTGATTGATTGAAACTTGTATTAGTAGATTGCACAGTACAGTACATATTCCGTACAATTGACCACTAAATGGTAACACCCCAATAAGTTTTTCAACCTGGTAAATAATATCGGCATTCCGATATTATCAGACATCTCTAGTTTTAACCAGGGGTCCCCAAACTTTTTGACGCCGGTCCGCATTGGGTTAGATCCGTACATGTTGGATCTTATGAAACCGAAAAACAGAACAAACTAACGAAATTTCAAAGTCCTCTTCACTCTGCTGAAAGAGGTAACTGTTTACATTATTACTGTATCACAAAATACAGGTGATGCGTTCAAAGGGGTGTTTGCCGTGGGAATGTTCCATTACCTACCTACTAGGGTTGTACGGATATTTGTGTTTTGTTTTTTTGTATTTGTTTATTTGAAGGACAATGTGGAGTTACATTGAGGAGCTGGCTGCACCAGATTTAGCACCATGCTATTTTCCATTTACGGTGCATCTAACATCCACAATCAAATTACACAGGATTAAAAATCGGTTGGGGACATCTCTACGCTGCTGATCCGCTTGAGATGGTTTCCTGTGGACGGGACTCTCGCTGCTGTCTTGGATCCGCTTGAACTGAACTCTCGCGGCTGTGTTGGAGCCACTATGGATTGAACTTTCACAGTATCATGTTAGACCCGCTCCACATCCATTGCTTTCGGTCCCCTAGAGAGGGGGGGTTGCCCACATCTGAGGTCCTCTCCAAGGTTTCTCATAGTCAGCATGTAGTCGTAATGATTTGTGCAGTCCTTTGAGACATTTGTGATTTGGGGTTATATAAATAAACATTGATTGATTGAAAAAAACACACAACAGTAGTAAAATGACATATTGATAAACAATTAAAAATACAAGTACAATTACAAATCAGTGGTCTGGTAAAATTACAGTATTAAAGCAGCTTTATTTAAATTGCAAATGTATGTAAAGTGCTTTTTTTTCTTCCAAAGTCCACATACAGTGCAGTAGCCATCAGATGATACCCATAAAGGTATCATTCAATAGCTATTCACCCCATTTATATTGCATGCATAAAACAAAAAAAAGGTTGCCATGTTAAAAGAATATCGACACTAACAAAGTACTGCGGCACTAATGAATAAAAAAGGGTACTTTAAAAAAATACTGCTACTTTTTTTTTTTCAATCTGACGTGCCACAGTCAAGTTGCTGGTAGTATGAACAAAGGCACATACATCTAGTGAGTCAACACACACACACACACAGAGCACATACAAGCAGAAACAGTGTGACAGAAGAGGAAGAATGACAGGAACAATGTGGACATTTACAGTTGTGATCAAAATTATTCAACCCCCACACAATATTGGTGTTTTAGCAAGTTGGACATTAATTCCGTATTTTGTTTATAGTCATATCAAATAAAGATGCATTAAATAAATAAATGCTGCTTGAATGACAACATTATATTTTCTAACATACCAAACAGTGTCATTTCTCTTAGTATCTCATTGACAAAATTATTCAACCCCTTGAAGATCATAACTCTTAAGAACAGAATTTGAATAAGGTCTTTTCAATCAGGTGTTGAAAACACCTGTAGATGTGATTAGAAACATAACGAGCAACAATTAAACGGATTGAAAAAGACTGTGACGCTCTGCTTCTTGTAGATGGTCAATGGTGTATTTGCAACATGGGGAAGTCCAGGGAGTGGTCAAAGAAGTCAAGAGAGGAGGTCATTTCTCTTCATAAGAAAGGATATGGATATAAGAAAATAGCAAAGACATTACACATTCCAAGAGACACAGTTGGGAGCATAATTCGCAAGTTTAAAGCTAAAGGCACAGTGGAAACACTACCTGGGCGTGGCAGAAAGATACTTCCACATTTACCCATTCACACACACATTCACACACTGATGAAGGGAGCTGCCATGCAAGGCGCTAACCAGCAACCATCAGGAGCAAGGGTGAAGTGTCTTTCTCAGGACACAACGGACGTGACGAAGTTGGTACTAGGTGGGGATTGAACCAGGGACCCCTTTGGGTTGCGCACGGCCACTCTCCCACTGCGCCACGCCGTTGTACTTGTATAGCGCTTTTCTACCCCTTTTTAAAGGAGCCCAAAGCGCTTTGATTGATTGATTGATTGATACTTTTATTAGTAGATTGCACAGTACAGTACATATTCCGTACAATTGACCACTAAATGGTAACACCCCAATAAGTTTTTCAACCTTAATCAATTCATGGTATTTCACAGTATTTCCACATTCACACACATTCACACACTGATGACCTGCCAGCTTTGCTTTGAGACCGGTCCTTTGTTGCAGGACTGCAGACCACACCCCTCCACACAGGCTAATTTAGTACATTTCTGGCAAAATGCATTTCCCTAAAATACATCAGCCATCACATCTCATTTACAATGTATAGAGTCCATCCGTCAAGTTTTATCAGCTGAACAAACCATAGCATACATTTTTGACTGCATTTATCTTCATTTTCGTTTTGTGCAAGAGCTGTTTAGACAATTTTAATCAGACACTTGCTCCCACCGGCTTTACACCTAACCTCTGTCACACAAGGTTGTGTGCCGTCAGATTCCGCTGAGGTCTGTCTTCTGATAGCATTCCTAGTTCTTAATTTCTGTGCTCGCGTTGAAGCACATGCAATCTCATAGCAAGATCTCCACGTTGTGTCTCCCCCCCCCCACACCCCTCCACCGTTGCATCGGTGAGATCTGGTCTCCAGCTTCACTGTGTGCTGATGTATCCAAGAATTCCATTTTGCTGGGCTATTGTGCGAGTGGAGATAGAAGCCCATCAGTGAAAGCACAAGGTCACCGAACACATCAGCACAAAGAGTCCTATCTGCCGCACTCGGCCTGTGCATAAAAGCCTGCACTCCTTTCTATTTAAACACACACACACACACACACACACACACACACACACACACACACACACACACACACACACACACACCGTTTCTGCTGCGGTCGCTCTCGTATTCATTCGCTAGAGGCCACAAGCTTACAGCTCCTTAAATGCCCTGCCTTCAAATATGCTGAAGTGGTCACAATGGGCTCTCAGACTGTAAAATATCAAGACTCTAAATCTTGTCGGTGATTTACAGATCTAATTTATCCGGACGCGAGGAGCAGAGAGGAGTGATCATGATGGTGGATTATGAGGTGAAGGACAAAGAGCGCAAGAATGCCTCAGCTCTAAAGTACTAGGAAATATTGCAACTTGTTTTATCTCGCCTAGAGATGTCCAAACTTTTCCACTGAAAAACGGAAGCATGCGGGCGGCCTTTTTAATATTCTTCCATTTTAAAGGGGACTCCCTTTTTAGACCAGTTGATCTGCCGTTTCTTTTCTTTTTCTTCTATGTCCCGCTCTCCTTTGTGGAGGGAGTCCGGTCCGATCCGGTGGCCATGTACTGCTTGCCTGTGTATCGGCTGGGGACATCTCTGCGCTGCTGATCCGCCTCCGCTTGGGATGGTTTCCTGCTGGCTCCGCTGTGAACGGGACTCTCGCTGCTGTGTTGGATCCGCTTTGGACTGGACTCTCGCGACTGTGTTGGATCCATTATGGATTGAACTTTCACAGTATCATGTTAGACCCGCTCGACATCCATTGCTTTCCTCCTCTCCAAGGTTCTCATAGTCATCATTGTCACCGACGTCCCACTGGGTGTGAGTTTTCCTTGTCCTTATGTGGGCCTACCGAGGATGTGGTAGTGGTTTGTGCAGCCCTTTGAGACACTAGTGATTTAGGGCTATATAAGTAAACATTGATTGATGATTGATTGAACATTATCAGCAGACCTATGTAAGCGTCAATATATACCTTGATGTTGCAGAAAAAAAGACCATATGTTTTTTTTAACCGATTTCCGAACTCAAAAAGGGTGAATTTGGTGATTTAAACGCCTTTCAATTGTTCGCCTGTCGGAGCGATGACCTTTCACCCGTGACGTCACAACATGAAACGACCCGCCATTTTTATCAAACATTACACACACCAGGTCAAATCAGCTCTGTTATTTTTCGTTTTTTCGACTGTTTTCCGGTACCTTGGAGACATCATGCCTCGTCGGTGTGTTGTCAACACGAACAGAGACGGTTTCAAGTTGCACCAGTGGTCAAAAGATGCGAAAGTTTGTTCTGCACACTTTACCGACGACAGCTATGCTACGACAGAGATGGCAAGAATGTGTGGATATCCTGCGACACTCAAAGCAGGTGCATTTCCAACGATAAAGTCAACGAAATCACAAAGGTGAGTTTTGTTGATGTTATTGACTTATGTGGAGAGTGCTAATCAGACATATTTGGTCACGGCATGACTGCAAGCTAATCGATGCTAACATGCTATTAAGGCTAGCTGTATGTACATATTGCATCATTATGCCTCATTTGTTGCAATATTTGCATCCAGCCTTTCCCTCCACCCATATTTAATGCCAAACAAACACATACCAATCGTTGCTTAGAAGGCGATCGCCGAATTTGTCCTCGCTTCCTCCCGTGCCGCTGTCTGTCGTGATATGGCTCAAAAGCTTCTGTTTCTTGTTTAATTTTGTTTTCGGTACCTGCCTCCACACTCCAACCATGCATTTCAATACATGCGTAATCTGTTTAATCGCTTACGGCGCTGAAATCCAAGTCTGAATCGGAGCTAGTATCGCTATACCTTTCTGTGCTATCCGCCATGTTTGTTTCTGTGTGGTCACGCTGTGACGTCACAGGATAATGGACGGGTGGATATAACGACGGTTAATATCAGGCACTTTGAAGCCGTTTTTCGGGATATTGCGTGATTGGTAAAATTTTGAGAAAAACTTTGAAAAATAAAATAAGCCACTCGGAACTGATTTTTATTAGTTTTAACCCTTCATAAATTGTGATAATGTTCCCCCTTTACAGGGGAACATCATCAGCAGACCTATGTAAGCGTCAATATATACCTTGATGGTGCAGAAAAAAGACCATATATTTTTTTTAACCGATTTCCGAACTCTAAATGGGTAAATTTTGGCGAATTAAACGCCTTTCTGCTTATCGCTCTTTTTGCGATTACGTCAGAACATGACGTCACCGAGGTAATACAGCCGCCATTTTCATTTTCAACACATTACAAACACCGGGTCTCAGCTCTGTTATTTTCCGTTTTTTCGACTATTTTTTGGAACCTTGGAGACATCATGCCTCGTCGGTGTGTTGTCGGAGGGTGTAACAACACTAACAGGGAGGGATTCAAGTTGCACCACTGGCCCGAAGATGCGAAAGTGTCTGCCGCCAGACCCCCATTGAATGTACCAGAGTGTCTCCACATTTTACCGGCGATGACAGACTTGGCACAGAGATGTATGGATAACCTGCAGATGCATTTGCAACGATAAATTCAACGAAATCACAAAGGTGGGTTTTGTTGATGTTAACTTATGTGCTAATCAAACATATTTGGTTGCGGCGTGACTGCCAGATAATCGATGCTAACATGCTACGCTAATCGACGCTAACATGCTATTTACCAGCGGTGCTAAGGCAGACATGGCACAGACCTGTATGGATAACCTGCAGATGCATTTGCAACTATAAAGTCAACGAAATCACAAAGGTGTGTTTTGTTGATGTTGACTGCCAGCTGATCGATATTAACATGCTACGCTAATCGATGCTAACATGTCATCAAAATTCTAAAATTAATCTTAATTAAGAAAAATTACTAATGATGTTCCATAAATTATTTTTTTTATTTTTTTCAAAAAAAGATTCGAATTAGCTAGTTTTTCTTTTCATTTTTTTCGGTGGAATTTTGAATTTTAAAAAGTCGAAATTGAACATAAACTATGTTTCAAAATTTAATTTTCATTTTTTTCGTGTTTTCTCCTTTTTTAAACCGTTCAATTAAGTGTTTTTTTTTCATCATTTATTCTCTACAAAAAACCTTCCGTAAAAGGAAAAAAAATGTACGACGGAATGACAGACAGAAATACCCATTTTTTTATATATATGTATACATATTTATTCATTAAAGGTAAATTGAGCTAATTGTCTATGTCTGGCAATTTATTTAAGTGTGTATCAAACTGGTAGCCCTTTGCCCTTCGTAGAAGCATTTAAGTCTCACCTTAAAACTCATCTGTATACTCTAGCCTTTAAATAAACCTCCTTTTTAGACCAGTTGATCTGCCGCTTCTTTTCTTTCACCTATGTCCCCCCCTCCCTTGTGCAGGGGGTCCGGTCCGATGACCATGGATGAAGTACTGGCTGTCCAGAGTCGAGACCCAGGATGGACTGCTCGTCGGGACCCAGGATGGACCTGCTCGCCTGTATCGGTTGGAGACATCTCTACGCTGCTGATCCGCCTCCGCTTGAGATGGTTTCCTCGCTGCTGTCTTGGATTCGCTTTGAACTGAACTCTCGCGGCTGTGTTGGAGCCACTATGGATTGAACTTTCACAGTATCTTGTTAGACCCGCTCGACATCCATTGCTTTCGGTCCCCTAGAAGGGTGGGGGGGGTTGCCCACATTTGAGGTCCTCTCCAAGGTTTCTCATAGTCAGCATTGTCACTGGCGTCCCACTGGATGTGAATTCTCCCTGCCCACTGGGTGTGAGTTTTCCTTGCCCTTTTGTGGGTTCTTCCCAGGATGTTGTAGTCGTAATGATTTGTGCAGTCCTTTGAGACATTTGTGATTTGGGGCTATATAAATAAACATTGATTGATTGATTGATTGATTGATTGATAATCAGTACCCAAGAAGTATAGGTTGGTGACTTTGATCCAAACTAATACACGACTTAAAAACATTTTCATAAAACTTTAAAAACCCTGGTTGTGAATTAATCTTCCTTCTGAACAGCAACATTGTAGCAACATCAATTATGGACTTAAAAAAGAAACGGGAAGAAAGTCAGATATGGGAGCGACATTAAATGTATTTTAATGTATATTTGACCTGCTGCAGTCCGCTTTAAACGTGTATTGAGAATGACTGGTCAAGACTTGACAAGAATTCATTTATATTGGGTCTACTTTTCGATATTCTCCTCACGCACAGCTGCAAAAAAAAAAACTCAGATAGATCTGAGCTCAATTTTACCAGCATGAATTCATCACTTGCAGCCTGTGACAATGTGCAATGGAATCACACGTTTGCTGGGTCAGTGATCTGCTGCAGTCTTGGAGAATCATTTTACTTGCAGAGGGGAACAAATTTCCGCATACTGCACTTTTTTGTACAACATGCAAAATGAATATATTTTGTGTCTTTTTATCGCAAACACCATCATTTAAGGAGTTGGCATACAGTTAGTATTTCTCAGGAAGAAACCTACACCAGAATTACGGTTAACAATATTATCATGAATGATATTGTCTGAAATATATATATATATATATCAATCAATCAATGTTTACTTATATAGCCCTAAATCACTAGTGTCTCAAAAGGCTGCACAAACCAAAACACAAACCACTACAACATCCGCGGTAGGCCGGCATAAGGGCAAGGAAATGCTGACTATGAGAACCTTGGAGAGGACCACATATGTGGGCAACCCCCCACCCTCTAGGGGACCAAAAGCAATGGATGTCGAGTGGGTCTAACATGATACTGTGAAAGTTCAATCCATAGTGGATCCAACACAGTCGCGAGAGTTCAGTTCAAAGCGGATCCAAGACAGCAGCGAGAGTCCCGTCCACAGGAAACCATCCCAAGCAGTGTTGGATCAGCATTGTAGAGATGTCCCCAACCGATACACAGGCGAGTGGTCCATCCTGGGTCCCGACTCTGGACAGCCAGTACTTCATCCATGGTCATCGGACCGGACCCCCTCCACAAGGGAGAGTGGGACAGAGGAGAAAAAGAAAAGAAACGGCAGGTCAACTGGTCTAAAAAGGAGGTCTATTTAAAGGCTAGAGTATACAAATGAGTTTTAAGGTGAGACTTAAATGCTTCTACTGAGGTAGCATCTCAAACTTTTACCGGGAGGGCATTCCAGAGTACTGGAGCCCCAACGGAAAACGCAGACTTTTTTGGGGCTCTAGGAATCACTAATAAGCCGGAGTCCTTTGAAGGCAGATTTCTTGCCGGGACATATGGTACAATACAATCGGCAAGATAGGATGGAGCTAGACCGTGTAGTATTTTATACCCTTAGTAGTAAAACCTTAAAGTCACATCTTAAGTACACAGGAAGCCAGTGCAGGTGAGCCAGTACAGGTGTAATGTGATCAAACTTTCTTGTTCTTGTCAAAAGTCTAGCAGCCGCATTTTGTACCAACTGTAATCTTTTAATGCTAGACATGGGGAGACCCGAAAATAATACGTTACAGTAATCGAGACGAGACGTAACAAACGCATGGATAATGATCTCAGCGTCTTTAGTGGACAGAATGGAGCGAATTTTAGCGATATTACGGAGATGAAAGAAGGCCGTTTTAGTGATGTTTTTAATCAATATATATATGTATATATATATATATATATATATATATATATATATATATATATATATATATATATATATATATATATATATATGCCGTATTTCCTTGAATTGCCGCTGGGGCGCTAATTAATTTAAAACCTCTGCTCACTCCTGCGCTTACCAAAGGCATGCGGTAAAAGTAAGCATGCACTAATTATTGAGATCGTTTTACTACTTACGTATAAAATACTACACGGTCTAGCTCCATCCTATCTTGCCGATTGTATTGTACCATATGTCCCGGCAAGAAATCTGCCTTCAAAGGACTGCGGCTTATTAGTGATTCCCAAAGCCCAAAAAAAGTCTGCGGGCTATAGAGCGTTTTCAGTACTCTGGAAGAACCCTCCCGGTAAAAGTTCGAGATGCCACCACAATAGAAGCATTTAAGTCTCACCTTAAAACTCATTTGTATACTCTAGCCTTTAAATAGACTCCCTTTTTAGACCAGTTGATCTGCCGTTTCTTTTCTTTTTCTCCTATGTCCCACTCTCCCTTGTGGAGGGAGTCCGGTCCGATCCGGTGGCCATGTACTGCTCGCCTGTGTATCGGCTGGGGACATCTCTGCGCTGCTCATCCGCCTCCGCTTGGGATGGTTTCCTGCTGGCTCCGCTGTGAACGGGACTCTCGCTGCTGTGTTGGATCCGCTTTGGACTGGACTCTCGCGACTGTGTTGGATCCATTATGGATTGAACTTTCACAGTATCATGTTAGACCCGCTCGACATCCGTTGCTTTCCTCCTCTCCAAGGTTCTCATAGTCATCATTGTCACCGACGTCCCACTGGGTGTGAGTTTTCCTTGCCCTTATGTGGGCCTACCGAGGATGTCGTAGTGATTTGTGCAGCCCTTTGAGACACTAGTGATTTAGGGCTATATAAGTAAACATTGATTGATTGATTGATTGATTCTCACACCGGCACTTACCAAGGGCATGCAGTAAAAATGTGAGTGTGATGTAAGCTTGGACCTTAAATCCTACTGAATAGCACTTAATCTTCTTCCCTTTATGCGATTTCAAATGACCGGTATTGAAATCAGCCTCCTAAATTTTGAAAATGATAACAGGGGAAGTGTCACTCGTGACGTCACCAGTTTGACCAGGCGGTCATACTAAGCATACGCTTAATATTTTGCGAAGCGAGAGTTTGACCCGGCAGTAATTCAAGGAATTAGGGAGAATGGTTGTCCAGGGAGAAATGAAATGACAATCGTGAGTCTCATGGAAAATTCGGGAGGATCGGCAAGTATGGTTTAGATATTATTTGAACATTCCTGGCTGGCATTACACTGGTCCTGCTTCAGTATGGTGCAGACTCACAGAGATACACCCAACCTGCTTAGTTTTTGATGATTTCTTTCTTTAATTCAATGGATATCATCCTTTTTTTTCCTCTCAGCATTGTCCTCCACACTCCCTTCATGTCTCCCCATGCTTGGTATACAAAGTTATGTCCTCCCACAAGGTCCTTGTAGACAAACAACCGTTCACTTGTTGAGTGAACAGACATGTTTTTGGGGTCTTCGTGCTTTTTTTCCTTTAACCTTCTCCCTCTGCCATCCTCCGGCCACACTGTTCCACCTCTGTGGGCGATGTCAGTGCATGTCACCTTGTCTCCTTCTCATTAACTTTGGAGCAGATGGCGTGGCCGGCTCTCTCTGTGTGAGCTTGACTGACAGAGGTTGGTCATTCACCTCCATAGACATGACGCTCCACTCCATCTCTCCCATCTCCTCATGTCCTTCAACTTTGATGCTGGTGGTCTCCTCTCAACCTCCTCCTCTTCCCCTTCGTTTACCTTGCCCTGGTTTCACTTCTCTCTTTGCTCGTCTGTCGTTTTCTTCTTTTTTTCCTGACATGTTTCTACACTGCTTTTTGGGCGGCGTGGGATTGGACAGTTTTCACGGTATGGAAACAACGTTGGGCCAGTTGCCAGGCAACAGGCTGATACTCCAGGCCGAGTTTAAATATCCTTGTTGGTTCCATTGTTCCGTAATTGGGAACAGAAGACATTGGGAAATAATATAGTAAGATTGGATGATTGGAGTAATACGGGGATTGGCAGCACGCAGCTCTTTGGCGCCGCCCTAGTGGCTCCCTGGAGCTTTTTCAAAAATGTATGAAAGTAAAAAAAAGATTGGGGGGGGGGGATATTTTTATTTTAATATGGTTGGTGTAGGAGGACAACATGACACAAACCTCCCTAATGATTAGAAATTCCACTGTTTATTCCGGGGGCGTCGCCAGACATATTTCACTGGGGCACGTGCCCCAGTGTTAATCTGCAGTGCCCCAGTACAAATGTCACCAATAAAAAAAAAAAACGCTTCAGAGTTTTAAGTCTACATAACATCAATCAATCAATCAATGTTTATTTATATAGCCCCAAATCACAAATGTCTCAAAGGACTGCACAAATCATTACGACTACAACATCCTCGGAAGAACCCACAAAAGGGCAAGGAAAACTCACACCCAGTGGGCAGGGAGAATTCACATCCAGTGGGACGCCAGTGACAATGCTGACTATGAGAAACCTTGGAGAGGACCTCAGATGTGGGCAACCCCCCCCTCTAGGGGACCGAAAGCAATGGATGTCGAGCGGGTCTAACATGATACTGTGAAAGTTCAATCCATAGTGGCTCCAAGACAGCAGTGAGAGTCCCGTCCACAGGAAACCATCTCAAGCGGATCAGCAGCGTAGAGATGTCCCCAACCGATACAGGCGACAACATAGACAACAGCGCACATACTACTTGGTATGGTAATTGATTGCAACTGTATTCACTCCACGTAACAATGAGCACGTGGCTAATAAATATGGTAATTTATTCACGTGTGGATCGAGACTTCAGTTGAGAGAGAGAGAGAGAGAGAGAGAGAGAGAGAGAGAATGTGAATCACTGCGTGAGGTAGGTAACGTTAGCCAACAACAATTTGTTAATTATATTATTTTGATTTTGATTTGACTCAAAATGTAACTCCTAGATGGATATCAAAAAGTTATTGGCCCGCAGCAGGAGAGATGCAGCGAGAAATGAGAGATGTAAGTGAAGTCTCAGCTAGCTAGGCAACATCATTGTCTTAAGTTGATGCTAAGTTAGCTAACGTTATTCCTTGTATCAAGACAAACATTCATTTGCTGTACGAGCTATCGGGGGAATTTCTAATGAACATGAAACATAATGTTGGTTATTGTTTATTGTTTATTGAATGGATCCCCATTAGCTGACGCCAAGGCAACTGCTAGTCTTCCTGGAGTCCATATAGGAGCATACAAAATTAAAATACAAAGAATACATGCATTACCCAACATACAATGGAAAAATACAACATAAGATAACATAACTAGTTAAAACCAGTATTAAAAATGCACATCATGTGGGCAGCTGCAATAGCTGTCTTAAATGACAATTTACTTTGTGAGAGATGAATGTGTGAAGGCAATATATTCCAGAATGAAATACATCTATTCATGACTGTATGTTTGAGGAGATTGGTCCTGGGAGCAGGAAGTGCCAAATAGCCATTGCTGGCATTTCTAGTGTCATGAATGTGTGTCTTAGTTGATTTTAAAAATTGTTTGTAAAAGTAATCAATCAATCAATCAATCAATGTTTATTTATATAGCCCCAAATCACAAATGTCTCAAAGGACTGCACAAATCATTACGACTACAACATCCTCGGAAGAACCCACAAAAGGGCAAGGAAAACTCACACCCAGTGCGCAGGGAGAATTCACATCCAGTGGGACGCCAGTGACAATGCTGACTACGAGAAACCTTGGAGAGGACCTCAGATGTGGGCAACCCCCCCCCTCTAGGGGACCGAAAGCAATGGATGTCGAGCGGGTCTAACATGATACTGTGAAAGTTCAATCCATAGTGGCTCCAAGACAGCAGCGAGAGTCCCGTCCACAGGAAACCATCTCAAGCGGATCAGCAGCGTAGAGATGTCCCCAACCGATACAGGCGAGTGGTCCATCCTGGGTCCTGACGAGCGGTCCATCCTGGGTCTCGACTCTGGACAGTCAGTACTTCATCCATGGTCATCGGACCGGACCCCCTCCACAATGGAGGGGGGGACATAGGAGAAAGAAAAGAAGCGGCAGATCAACTGGTCTAAAAAGGAGGTATATTTAAAGGCTAGAGTATACAGATGAGTTTTAAGATGAGACTTAAATGCTTCTACTGTGCAATCTGGTGATTGATCGAACATGATAGTTGTAAAGAACATAAGGAGACTACACTGCATCTTTTCTTCAACAGACAACCAGGACAGACGTGAATGCATCAATTAAATATTAGTGCGCAATGAACATTTAAGTACAGTCTAGCCGCTCTGTTTTGAACAAGTTGAAGTTTGTTCAGGTCAGACTTAGTCGTAGCGGACCATATTATAGGACAGTAATGAAGATGACAGAAAACCAAGGACTGTATAACTTGACCCATTGTTGAGGATGTCAAGAAGGTGGAGCACTTTCTGACCACGGGCTAAACCTCTTCCCATTTTCATTCAAATACTAACGATATGATCGGACCATGACAGTTGACTGTCTAATAGCACACCAAGCAGTTTTGCTTTTTTGACCTGCACATGGTGTATCTGAAATAGGATCGAATGGAAATTAAATAATATAAAAGAACACAGATGTAGGGGTGCTTCTTTTTTTTTTTTTACCTTTGTAGATGTTAAATTTGCAGATGATTACTGTAATAAATATTTCAAAAAGATTCATTGCTCTTCCTTTTTGCTTCTACGAGTATCTGTTTAGAAGTCTGCAGTAAAAAAGTGCACAAGTAGGCCAAATTCATTAGTTAATTTCAGGTGGTTCATCAAAGATCCATACAACATAATCTGATATGATTTCATAGTTTAAAGCACTATTTATGTATTTTTTATGATAAATAAGTGCTAAAAATGTTTTTGCTTGCGCGCTTTGCACGCTCACATGAATTATTTGTGCCCCAGGTGTGCCCCAGTACAGTATTAGGTCTAGTGACGCCCCAGGTGTGCCCCAGTACAGTATTAGGTCTAGTGACGCCCCAGGTGTGCCCCAGTACAGTATTAGGTCTAGTGACGCCCCAGGTGTGCCCCAGTACAGTATTAGGTCTAGTGACGCCCCAGGTGTGCCCCAGTACAGTATTAGGTCTAGTGACGCCCCAGGTGTGCCCCAGTACAGTATTAGGTCTAGTGACGCCCCAGGTGTGCCCCAGTACAGTATTAGGTCTAGTGACGCCCCAGGTGTGCCCCAGTACAGTATTAGGTCTAGTGACGCCCCAGGTGTGCCCCAGTACAGTATTAGGTCTAGTGACGCCCCAGGTGTGCCCCAGTACAGTATTAGGTCTAGTGACGCCCCAGGTGTGCCCCAGTACAGTATTAAGTCTAGTGATGCCCCAGGTGTGCCCCAGTACAGTATTAGGTCTAGTGATGCCCCAGGTGTGCCCCAGTACAGTATTAGGTCTAGTGATGCCCCAGGTGTGCCCCAGTATAGTATTAGGTCTAGTGACGCCCCAGGTGTGCCCCAGTACAGTATTAGGTCTAGTGACGCCCCAGGTGTGCCCCAGTACAGTATTAGGTCTAGTGACGCCCCAGGTGTGCCCCAGTACAGTATTAGGTCTAGTGACGCCCCAGGTGTGCCCCAGTACAGTATTAGGTCTAGTGACGCCCCAGGTGTGCCCCAGTACAGTATTAGGTCTAGTGACGCCCCAGGTGTGCCCCAGTACAGTATTAGGTCTAGTGACGCCCCAGGTGTGCCCCAGTACAGTATTAGGTCTAGTGACGCCCCAGGTGTGCCCCAGTACAGTATTAGGTCTAGTGACGCCCCAGGTGTGCCCCAGTACAGTATTAGGTCTAGTGACGCCCCAGGTGTGCCCCAGTACAGTATTAGGTCTAGTGACGCCCCAGGTGTGCCCCAGTACAGTATTAGGTCTAGTGACGCCCCAGGTGTGCCCCAGTACAGTATTAAGTCTAGTGATGCCCCAGGTGTGCCCCAGTACAGTATTAGGTCTAGTGATGCCCCAGGTGTGCCCCAGTACAGTATTAGGTCTAGTGATGCCCCAGGTGTGCCCCAGTATAGTATTAGGTCTAGTGACGCCCCAGGTGTGCCCCAGTACAGTATTAGGTCTAGTGACGCCCCAGGTGTGCCCCAGTACAGTATTAGGTCTAGTGACGCCCCAGGTGTGCCCCAGTACAGTATTAGGTCTAGTGACGCCCCAGGTGTGCCCCAGTACAGTATTAGGTCTAGTGACGCCCCAGGTGTGCCCCAGTACAGTATTAGGTCTAGTGACGCCCCAGGTGTGCCCCAGTACAGTATTAGGTCTAGTGACGCCCCAGGTGTGCCCCAGTACAGTATTAGGTCTAGTGATGCCCCAGGTGTGCCCCAGTACAGTATTAGGTCTAGTGACGCCCCAGGTGTGCCCCAGTACAGTATTAGGTCTAGTGACGCCCCTGGTTTATACAATTGTATTGTTGATAATAGAGGTAAACTATTGGTATTGTTCATATTTTTCTATTGGTATTTGTATTGTTCCAGTTGTAATGTAAAAATGCTCATTGTCCTTTTTATATTATTATTTATTCCACTAACTGCTTCTTTGCTATCACTTTTACGATCATATTTGTACATATAGTATGATTGATAGTATGTGCTGGTGTTGTTCTATTGTTGTTATTATTATTGTTGTGTTTGCTGTTGTTGTTTTTGTCTCTCTGTCTAATCCCCTCTTATCCCCACAATTCCCCCCTCTGTCCTCCTTTTTTTCTCTTTCCATCCCTTCCTGCACCAAATGATAATAAAAATACACTTAATAAAGTCAAATTCAAAAAAATCTGAACGGCCGATATGGGCATCTACATCAACTCTATGGTTTGCCTGAGAAGCTGGCAAATCATTTTTTATTTGTCGTGCATTCATAGGGTATAACTATCCATCCATCCATCCATTTTCTACCGCTAATTCCCTTTTGGGGGTCGCGGGGAGGGTATAACTAGTGCAACCAAATTATTATTATTATTTTAATCGGACTATTCTCGATTTTGAATTGTGATTGACTGCAGAGAAATACTTGCGTGATATAAATAAACTTCAACAAAGAACCCAATATTTGGACACAAATGCCATTTCATTGTCAAAATATTATACAGGATTTGTTTTATGTTGACTTGAATGCACATCATTTATTTGTAGTGCATTCATAGTTCAAAACAGGAGCTGTTAAATGATAGTTATTTTTTTAAATCATATTAATCCCACTTTTAAATTGTGATTAATCACAATTAATCGCCGTGAATTACTAGATTCATTTAAATAAACTTTGAAAAAAGAACCCAATTTTTGGACACAAATGCAATTTTATTGTTGAAATGAAATACAGGATTTTTTTTAATGTTTTACTTGAATGCTCCCTTCTTTATTTGCAGTGCATTCATAGGGTAAAACAAGTGCTGTCAAATATATATATATTTTTTTAATCAGATTATTCTCGCTTTTGAATTGGGATTGACTGCAGAGAAATACTTGCGTGACATAAAAAAAACTTCAACCAAGAACCCAATATTTGGACACAAATGCAATTTTATTGTGAAAATGTTACACAGGATTTGTTTTATGTTGACTTGAATGCACATCATTTATTTGTAGTGCATTCATAGTTCAAAACGAGTGCTATCAAATGATTTTTTTTTTTCATCCAATTAATCTCACTTTTAAATTGTGATTAATCGCGATTAATTGCTGTAAATTACTATATTAATTTAAGTTAACGTTAAAAAAGAACCCAGTTTTTGGACACAAATGCAATTTTATTGTCGGAATGAAATACAGGATTTTTGTTTATGTTTTACTTGAATGCTCCCTTATTTATTTGTAGTGCATTCATAGGGTAAAACTAGTGCTGCTAAATGATTATTATTATTTCTAATCAGCTTCTGCTTTTGAATTGTGAATGATCGCAGAGAAATACTTGCGTACTATGAATAAACCTTAACAAAGAGACCATTTTTTCGACACAAATGCAAAAATGTTCTTTACTTTATTTGTTGTTAACTATCCAATCGTTTTATCCAAAGTTCAATCAGGGTTTATTTTGAAGTGATATTTGCCAGCGAGCACATCAGTCAATCCCCTCACTCATATTTGCACGGACGTATGCGTCGACCTGATCACTGACCGTATGACACTGAGCCGCATTTCAGGTAACCACCCGCGGTGAAGGTAAAGGAGCATGTGCGGTCAAAATGAATCGCATGATTAGTCTTGATTGATGCATGATGACTGAAAAAAAAAATGCAATTAAATGCATGAGTTAACGCGGTAAATTTGACAGCCCTGACCAAAACATTAAAATAAACAGTAACATTACTATAATATTCACTTCGGCAGAAAGGGTGATTTAAAAGGTCTGAAGAAGGGCTTTAAAGTGACAAAGATAATGTACTTCAGCAGTAAATTCTGTCATGTGGGAGCTGCAAAAAGCCCCATCCCCTCGCAGCGTATGTTGTGTCCTTGGCACTGCCAGGAGCAGCTGGTCAGCTGACCTGTGCGACCATTAAGGTGAGCGTGAGCCGAGCGACCAGGAGAGGGGAAGCAGGGCCATGTAAGAACTGAAAAATAAATATAGTTCATATTACAATAAAAACATTCTAAAAATCTATGAGCCAACCTACGTTATGCATAAATCATATCGCCAACTACCATGTCAATACATAAAGTAGAAAATTATGATGCACATACAGTACCAGAAAACGCAATTAGCTGCGCTGAGTTGCATCCCAAGAACACCAGTCCTACTGTGAAGCATGGCGGTGGAAACATCATGCTTTGGGGCTGTTTTTCTGCTAAGGGGACAGGACGATTGATCCGTGTTAAGGAAAGAATGAATGGGGCCATGTATCCTGAGATTTTGAGCCAAAACCTCCTTCCATCAGTGAGAGCTTTGAATGGTTGACCAAATACTTATTTTCCACCATAATTTACAAATGAATTATTTAAAATTCCTGGATTTATTTTTTCACATTCTGTCTCTCACAGTTGAAGTGTACCTATGATGACAATTACAGACCTCTGTCATCATTTTAAGTGGGAGAACTTGCACAATCGCTGGCTGACTAAATACTTTTTGCCCCACTGTAACTATCAAGGAGGAAATTAGTAAATTTGGCGTCAGATGAAAAAAATCTTTGTCGCCTCCAATGGTTTCCATCTTTTAAAGGAATCCCCGATACAAATCCTTGTTTTGTTCCCAGCTTTGTCATGAATAAGTTGAGAATCGTAACGTTGTCTTTTAGACTTCCTAAGGTCTGACATGTTTAGTAACTTTACCGGTGGCAGTAGTTAGACAAAGAGGGCGGTGTGTAATTGGCCACCTGGATGTGACACACTCACAGACTATTTCATTGGTCAAACGGTGGAGGGTGGGGCATCGAAATGAAAACAACACCAAGATTTCAGGTCTAAATCAAATATTGGAATGAACTACTGTTATCAGTTATAGAGGTATTCGAAAAGAACATGATTTATTAATGCCTTTTGACGAATCAGGGCCATTTAATGTGAAGTGTGAAGTGAATTATATTTATATAGCGCTTTTCTCAAGTGACTCAAAGCACTTTACATAGTGACACCCAATATCTAAGTTACATTTAAACCAGTGTGGGAGGCACTGGGAGCAGGTGGGTAAAGTGTCTTGCCCAAGGACACAACGGCAGTAACTAGGATGGCACAAGCGGGAATCGAACCTGCAACCCTCAAGTTGCTGGCACGGCCACTCTACCAACCGAGCTATGCCGGTTGGTAGAGTTGATGACAATTATTACAAATGGCATCTTTAACTGAGGCATTTTATAACCAGATTTATGACCAAATACAGAAAAGGACTGGGTAGTATTTGAAAAAATCAGTCTGGTCATGTCACGTATTGGCAAGAACGTGGGAATCGACTTGCAGCGGGAACATCGCCGAAGTTTGTGGGACTTACTTGGCTGCACGCTCTTATACCGTGCCGACTGTTCGGGGAAAGTCAAGTAAGTGGATCAGAACAAGGCAAAGTCAAAGCCAAGCAAAGTTAGTAAAGAGGTTTGAGGGTCCATGGCTCTCTTCCCGACCATCACACACTCCACCACCTGCTGTTGAACATGAGTGATACTGGAAGATTCCTCTCGGGTTCACACCTTTCCCTTGTTCACCTCCTGACTGGCCAACAGATGGACTGTAGCCCGGCACAACAAAAAAAACGTGTGTGTGTGTGTGTGTGTGTGTGTGTGTGTGTGTGTGTGTTGTTTGGTCAGCCTGGCCGGGATTACTGTGATAATAAGTGTGATCTTTCATGTCTTTTGTTGACAACATCATCAGTCATTGTCCAAACATGGAAGGTCCAGCTTGTTTCTTTCAGTACAGTTTGCGATCCTCATAATCTCTAAACCTGAAATAAATATCACATACAGTGCAGTGGAACCTCGATTTATGAACTTAATTAGTTATTTAAAAGTACCAGGGTTTAAATAAAGTAATGAAGATACTATACTGCCTTTGAAAAATACCGGTACTTTTTTTTCATCCGCATGCTGCCGTGCGACAGTGACGTACCGAACCGAGGCGCGTGATGTAGATAACCATATCTGTGTCAAGGCGAGGGGGTTTTCGCAGCTTTCTGCAAGGATTGTTTTCCCGGGATGCAATCAGACAAGGCTTGCAGGTAAAAACATGATTTAATCTAGACTATAAAAGGTGCAACAAAAGGTGCTCAACTAAGCGCATGAAACAAAAACTAACACATGGGCAGAAACTATGGACATGAAACAGAACTCGCTAACTGTGGCATGAAAAAACTTACTTGGCAGAGC